>NC_143050.1:6445000-6645000 GCF_057628025.1 Oncorhynchus mykiss
CATACAGTACATCCACTTTAAACGAATCTGATCATGTACATACATCTATTTTAAACGAATCCGATCATGTACATACAGTACATCCATTCTAAACGAATCCGATCATGTACATACAGTACATCCACTTTAAACGAATCCGATCATGTACATACAGTACATCCACTTTAAACGAATCCGATCATGTACATACAGTACATCTATTTTAAACGAATCCGATCATGTACATACAGTACATCCATTTTAAACTAATCTGATCATGTACATACAGTACATCCATTTTAAACGAATCCGATCATGTACATACAGTACATCCACTTTAAACGAATCCGATCATGTACATACAGTACATCCATTCTAAACGAATCCGATCATGTACATACAGTACATCCATTCTAAACGAATCCGATCATGTACATACAGAACATCCATTCTAAACGAATCCGATCATGTACATACAGTACATCCATTTTACACAAATCTGATCATGTACATACAGTACACCCATTTTAAACGAATCCGATCATGTACATACAGTACATCCACTTTAAACGAATCCGATCATGTACATACAGTACATCCACTTTAAACGAATCCGATCATGTACATACATCTATTTTAAACTAATCTGATCATGTACATACATCCATTTTAAACGAATCCGATCATGTACATACATCCATTTTAAACGAATCCGATCATGTACATACAGTACATCCACTTTAAACTAATCTGATCATGTACATACATCCATTTTAAACGAATCCGATCATGTACATACATCCATTTTAAACGAATCCGATCATGTACATACAGTACATCCACTTTAAACTAATCTGATCATGTACATACAGTACATCCACTTTAAACTAATCTGATCATGTACATACAGTACATCCACTTTAAACGAATCCGATCATGTACATACAGTACATCCACTTTAAACTAATCTGATCATGTACATACATCTATTTTAAACGAATCCGATCATGTACATACAGTACATCCATTCTAAACGAATCCGATCATGTACATACAGTACATCCATTTTAAACGAATCCGATCATGTACATACAGTACATCCATTCTAAACGAATCCGATCATGTACATACAGTACATCCATTTTAAACGAATCCGATCATGTACATACAGTACATCCATTCTAAACGAATCCGATCATGTACATACAGTACACCCATTTTAAACAAATCTGATCATGTACATACAGTACATCCATTTTAAACGAATCCGATCATGTACATACAGTACATCCATTTTAAACAAATCTGATCATGTACATACAGTACATCCATTTTAAACAAATCTGATCATGTACATACAGTACATCCATTTTAAACGAATCCGATCATGTACATACAGTACATCCATTCTAAACAAATCTGATCATGTACATACAGTACATCCATTCTAAACGAATCCGATCATGTACATACAGAACATCCATTCTAAACAAATCCGATCATGTACATACAGTACATCCATTCTAAACGAATCCGATCATGTACATACAGAACATCCATCCTAACGAATCCGATCATGTATGCGTGTACTCATATGTATGCATGCCATGTCTGCTGAATATCACGCCAGCCAACTCTGTCAGTAAGGGATTCCCACAGGTGAAGCACTGATATCGAGTTTAATCCCCTGAATCGAATAACCTTTGCAGCAGTGTGTGTGTGTGTGTGTGTGTATTTTAATAACTGTAAAAGCTGAAGCAGTCATGCAGAGTGTGATTTCTCCAGGCCTGTAGGCCAACCATATCTCTCAAAGCACTAACTAAGTCCACACACACACACACACACACACGCGCACACGCGCACATGCACGCACGCACGCACGCACACACACACACAGACAGATACAAAGACTGCAATCCCAGAATCATGCAGCAGCTGAGGATATCTTCATAAAAAACGCCCCAGTCTAGTTAATACCAGTGGTACATAGTGGTCTCAAACAAAGCCCCAGTCTAGTTAATTCCAGTGGTACATAGTGGTCTCAAACAAAGCCCCAGTCTAGTTAATACCAGTGGTACATAGTGGTCTCAAACAAAGCCCCAGTCTAGTTAATTCCAGTGGTACATAGTGGTCTCAAACAAAGCCCCAGTCTAGTTAATACCAGTGGTACATAGTGGTCTCAAACAAAGCCCCAGTCTAGTTAATACCAGTGGTACATAGTGGTCTCAAACAAAGCCCCAGTCTAGTTAATACCAGTGGTACATAGTGGTCTCAAACAAAGCCCCAGTCTAGTTAATACCAGTGGTAGTTAGTGGTCTCAAACAAAGCCCCAGTCTAGTTAATACCAGTGGTAGTTAGTGGTCTCAAACAAAGCCCCAGTCTAGTTAATACCAGTGGTAGTCAGTGGTTTAAAACAAAGCCCCAGTCTAGTTAATACCAGTGGTAGTTCGTGGACTAAAACAAAGCCCCAGTCTAGTTAATACCAGTGGTAGTTAGTAGACTAAAACAAAGCCCCAGTCTAGTTAATACCAGTGGTAGTTAGTGGTTTAAAACAAAGCCCCAGTCTAGTTAATACTAGTGGTAGTTAGTGGACTAAAACAAAGCCCCAGTCTAGTTAATACCAGTGGTAGTTAGTGGACTAAAACAAAGCCCCAGTCTGCCGTGCCAATATATCCTCCAAACTCCGGCTTCGAGGGCATTATCACTTTTCTACAATGGTTTACCAACATATTAAAATAATGATTGACATATTTTCATTATGACCTGCACTGAGGCTAGGAAACACTGTCACCACCAATAAATCCACGATAATCGAGAATTTCAATAAGCATTTCTCTACGGCTGGCCATGCATTCCTCCTGGCTACCCCAACCCCGGCCAACAGCTCCGCGCCCCCCCCCGTAGCTACTTGCCCAAGCCTCCCCAGCTTCTCCTTCACCCAAATCCAGATAGCAGATGTTCTGAAAGAGCTGCAAAACCTGGACCCGTACAAATCAGCTGGGCTGCACAATTTGGACCCTCTCTTTCTAACATTTTCTGCCACCATTGTTGCAACCCCTATTACCAGTCTGTTCAACCTCTCTTTCGTATCGTCCGAGAACCCTAAAGATTGGGATGGATTTTAACAGATTGGGTCTAGAGTGTCACCCCCTCTTCAAAGGGGCTAATATCCATCCTGATCCTGCCTTTCTAAAGTTTTTGAAAGCCAAGTTAAAAAACAGATTACTGACTATTTCGAATCCCACTGTACCTTCTCTGCTCTGCAATCCGGTTTCCGAGCTGGTCACGGGTGCACCTCGATATCATAACCGCCATCGATAAAAGACAGTACTGTGTAGCCGTCTTCATCGACCTGGCCAAGGCTTTCGACTCTGTCAATCACCGTATTCTTATCGGCATACTCAACAGCCTTGGTTTCTCAAATGATTGCCTCGCCTGGTTCACCAACTACTTCTTAGATAAATGTCAGTGTGTCAAATCGGAGGGCCTGTTTTCCTGACCTCTGGCAGTCTCAATGGGGGTGCCACAGGGTTCAATTCATGGGCCAACTCTTTTCTCTGTATATATCAACGGTATCGCTCTTGCTGCGGGTGATTCTCGGATCCAGTTCTACGCAGACGACACCATTCTGTATACATCTGGCCCTTCTTTGGACACTGTGTTAACACACCTCCAAACGAGCTTCAATGCCATACTACACTCCTTCCGTGGCCTCCAACTGCTCTTAAAGGCTAGTAAAACTAAATTCATGCTTTTCAACCGATCGCTACCCGCACCCGCCCGCCCGACGAGCATCACTACTCTTGACGGTTCTGACTTAGAATATGTGGACAACTACAAATACCAGGTGTCTGGCAAAACTGTGAACTCTCTTTCCAGACTCATATTAAACATCTCCAATCCAAAATTAAATCTAGAACCGACTTCCAATTTCGCAACAAAGCCTCCTTCACTCACGCTGCCAAACATACCTTAGTAAAACTGAGTATCCTACCGATCCTCGACTTCGGCGATGTCATTTACAAAATAGCCTCCCACACTCTACTCAGCAAACTGGATGCAGTCTATCACAATGCCATCTGTTTTGTCACCAAAGCCCCATATACCACACACCACTGCGACCTGTATGCTCTCGTCGGCTGGCCCTCGCTACATATTCGTCGCCAGACCCACTGGCTCCAGGTCATCTATAAGTCTTTGCTAGGTAAAGATCTGCCTTATCTCAGCTCACTCAGCTCATAACAACACCTACCCGTAGCACGCGCTCCAGCAGTTATATCTCACTGGTCACCATAACAACCCCAAGTCTGATGGCGTCGGAGGACATGGCCATCGTTTTACGGTCTCCTAACCAATTGTGTTGTTATGTGTTTTTTTTTTGGCAATATCTGTAAATCGTTTTGTACATAATGTTTCTGCAACCGTATTTTACGGCAGAAAAGAGCTTCTGGATATCAGGACAGAGATCACTCACCTCGGATTAGACAAAGAGCTTCTGGATATCAGGACAGAGATCACTCACCTCGGATTAGACATAGAGTTTCTGGATATCAGGACAGTGATCACTCACCTTGGATTAGACAAAGAGCTTCTGGATATCAGGACAGCGATCACTCACCTCAGATTAGACAAAGAGCATCTGGATATCAGGACGGAGATCACTCACCTCGGATTAGACAAAGAGCATCTGGATATCAGGACAGTGATCACTCACCTCGGATTAGACAAAGAGCTGCTGGATATCAGGACAGAGATCACTCACCTCGGATTAGACAAAGATCTTCTGGATATCAGGACAGCGATCACTCACCTCAGATTAGACAAAGAGCTTCTGGATATCAGGACACCGATCACTCACCTCAGATTAGACAAAGAGCATCTGGATATCAGGACAGCGATCACTCACCTCAGATTAGACAAAGAGCTTCTAGATATCAGGACAGTGATCACTCACCTTGGATTAGACAAAGAGCTTCTGGATATCAGGACAGTGATCACTCACCTCAGATTAGACAAGGAGCATCTGGATATCAGGACAGTGATCACTCACCTCGGATTAGACAAAGAGCATCTGGATATCAGGACAGTGATCACTCACCTCGGATTAGACAAAGAGCTGCTGGATATCAGGACAGAGATCACTCACCTCGGATTAGACAAAGATCTTCTGGATATCAGGACAGCGATCACTCACCTCGGATTAGACAAAGAGCTTCTGGATATCAGGACAGCGATCATTCACCTCGGATTAGACAAAGATCTTCTGGATATCAGGACAGCGATCACTCACCTCGGATTAGACAAAGAGTTTCTGGATATCAGGATAGCGATCACTCACCTCGGATTAGACAAAGAGCTTCAGGATATCAGGACAGTGATCACTCACCTCGGATTAGACAAAGAGCTTCTGGATATCAGGACACCGATCACTCACCTCAGATTAGACAAAAAGCTTCTGGATATCAGGACAGCGATCACTCACCTCGGATTAGACAAAGATTTTTTCAACAACAACAACAACAGGCAGAACTCACACGATATTCTCCAAACACCCCGAAGGGCAGACATCCCAATGATTTGCATAAGGAAGCAACGCATAGGAAGTAGAGCCGGATGCCTCGTCCGGATCAGCAGAAGGCGAGTAGGAAAGCTGCCTTTACCGTCAATATTACTTGCCAACGTGCAATCATTGAACAATAAACTAGACGAGGTACGATCACGAATATCCTACCAACGGGACATCAAAAACAGTAATATCCTATGTTTCACGGAATAGTGGCTGAATGACGACATGGATATTCAGCTAGCGGGATACACGCTGCACCGGCAGGATAGAACAGCACACGGGGGAGGTGTCTGTGCATACTTGTAAACAACAGCTGGTGCATGAAATCTAAGGAAGTCTCTAGTATGTTGAGGAAGGAAGTCTCGAGTTTATTGTGATAAATTGCAGGCCACACTACTTGCCTAGAGAATTCTCAGGTATATTTTTTGTGGCTGTTTATTTACCACCACAATCAGATGCGGTCACTAAGACCTCACTCAGTCAGCTGTATAAGGAAATAAGCAAACAGGAAACCACTCACCCAGAGGCGGCGCTCCTAGTGGCCGGAGACTTTAATACAGGGAAACTTAAATCAGTTCTACCAAATCTCTATCAACATGTTAAATGTGCAACCAGAGGGAAAAAAAAATCTAGATCACCTGTACTCCACACACAGAGACCCGTACAAAGCTCTCCCTCGCCCTCCATTTGGTAAATCCGACCACAACTCTATCCTCCTGATTCCTGCTTACAAGCAAAAATTAAAGCAGGAAGCACCAGTGATTCACAGACTGGAACATGTTCCGGGACTCTTCCGATGACATTGAGGAATACACCACATCAGTCACTGGCTTTATCAATAAGTGCATTGAGGACATCCTCCCCACAGTGACTGTACGTACATACCCCAACCAGAAGCCATGGATTACAGGCAACATTCGCACTGAGCTAAAGGGTAGAGCTGCAGCTTTCAAGGTGCGGGACTCTAACCCGGAATCTTACAAGAAATCCCGCTATGCCCTGCAACGAACCATCAAACAGGCAAAGCGTCAATACAGGGCTAAGATTGAATCATACTACACCGGCTCCGACACTCGTCGGATGTGGCAGGGCTTGCAAACTATTACAGACGACAAAGGGAAGCACAGCCGCGAACTGCCCAGTGGCACGAGACTACCAGACGAGCTAAATCAGTTCTATGCTCGCTTCGAGGCAAGCAACACTGAGGCATGCATGAGAGCATCAGCTGTTCCGGACGACTGTGTGATCACGCTCTCCGTAGCCGAAGTGAGTAAGACGTTTAAACAGGTCAACATACACAAGGCTGCGGGGCCAGACGGGTTACCAGGAAGGGTGCTCTGGGCATGTGCTAACCAACTGGCAGGTGTCTTCACTGACATTTTCAACATGTCCCTGATTGAGTCTGTAATACCAACATGCTTCAAGCAGACCACCATAGTCCCTGTGCCCAAGCACACAAAGGCAACCTGCCTAAATGACTACAGATCCGTAGCCATGAAGGGCTTTGAAAGGCTGGTAATGGCTCACATCAACACCATTATCCCAGAAACCCTAGACCCACTCCAATTTGCATCCTGCCCAAACAGATCCAAAGATGATGCAATCTCTATTGCACTCCACACATCCCTTTCCCACCTGGACAAAAGGAACACCTATGTGAGAATGCTATTCATTGACTACAGCTCAGCGTTCAACACCATAATACCCTCAAAGCTCATCACTAAGCTAAGGATCCTGGGACTAAACACCTCCCTCTGCAACTGGATCGTGGACTTCCTGATGGGTCGAGAGATCCTCAAAAGGTTCTACAGTTGCAGCATCGAGAGTGTGTGTGTGTGCGTGCGTGTGTGTGCGTGCGTGTGTGTGCACTTGCACAAACAACACACTGTAAAGCTCTTGGAGCACCTTGAATCCCTTCATCCCCCCCTAGAGCCAAAAAGAGAAATTATGTTGTTGTCGCTTAATTTAACACCACTAAGCCACACACACACACACACACACACACACACACACACACACACACACACACACACACAGAAACACACACAGAAACACACACAGAAACACACACACACACACACACACACACACACACATACACGCTCACTCACTCACACACATACACACAAACACACACACACACACACGCTCACTCACACACATACACACACCAGTCGGCGAGAGGTGAAAAGTTCAGTGTGGCATGGTCCCTCATCCAGAGTTATATTGAGGGTTCTGTATAGTCATGTTCTGCCTCAGCGCTTTGACAAGGAATCAGCAGTGGAAATGCTTTCACATAAATGAATCATCAAACCATGACCTACAACAGCCAGCATGGTGTGAATTCAGACCTCAACACATGAACACACACTCAAACAGTTACACACACACAAACACACGCGGACCCGTGCAGATGCACACACACACACACACACACGCACAAACACACACGCACACATACAGTACATGCAGACACGCTCGTGCGCTCATGCATACACACGCAAACACACACACACACACACACACACACAAACACACACACACAAACACACACACACGCACATCTGGACACACATTAAGACACAACTCTTTCTCGTGTAGCTATTCAACACAACCATTCCATTTTAATCTCGGCTTTATTTACAAGAGTAAAGCATTTTACAAACCACAAAATATGACAGTGTGTGTGTGTGTGTGTGTGTGCGTGCGTGTGTGTACTAGTGCAGGGGAAAAATCTCTACAGTTATATATTGGGATATTATTTCTGACAACCGCAATATCAATTTTTTGGGGGGGAGGATATTACAATATAATTTTTGGGTCTGTCAACAATCAGACAAACGCAGGCTTTGAAATCCTCTTCAATAAAGACTTTTAAAAGTTCAAAATACACTCGGACATCCAGGCTACTATATTTACAAACATAATATTGCAAAATATCTTCTTCAAATACGTTGCATTCACTTCCCATCTAACAAAGTTCTAAAAGGGAAACAACTTCCTGTTTTCTCAGGAACCTTGAAACACATAGATGTCTCTTCATGTCTGATGTGAGAACGGCCTCTTCATGTCTGATGTGACAACGGCTTCTTCATGTCTGATGTGACAACGGCTTCTTCATGTCTGATGTGACAACGGCTTCTTCATGTGTGATGTGAGAACGGCTTCTTCATGTGTGGCAAACTATGGCAACTGTTCGGCATTTGACCGTAAGGTGCTACAGAGGGTAATGCGTATTGCCCAGTACATCACTGGGGCCAAGCTTCCTGCCATCCAGGACCTACATACTAGGCGGTGTCAGAGGGAAACTCAAAAAATTGTCAAAGACTCCAATCACCCTAGTCATACACTGTTCTCTCTGCTACCGCACGGCAAGCGGTACCGGAGTGTTAAGTCTAGGACCAAAAGGAAGCTTAACAGATTCTACCCCCAAGTCATAAGACTCCTGAAGAGCGGATCAAATGGTTACCCAGACTATTTACGCCCCCCCCACACACACACACACTTTTTTTTACACTGCTGCTACTCACTGTTTATTATCTATGCATAGTCACTTTACCCCCACCTACATGTAGAAATGGCCTCTACTAAACTGTAACCCTGCACATTGACTCGGTCCCGGGACCCCCTGTATATTGCCTAGTTGTTGTTATTTTATTGTGATACTTTTTACATTATTTTTTTACTTGAATTTATTTGGTAAATATTTTCTTAACTATTTATTGAACTGCATTGTTGGTTAAGGGCTTGTAACTAAGCATTTCACGGTAAGGTCTACACATGTTGTATTTGGAGCATGTGACAAATGAAGCTGGATTTGATTTGAGAAGAACAGAACAATGTAGCCATGTAGCTAATGTAGCCATCCTCTGGCTGTGGTTCAATGTATAGTAGTAATGTAGCCATCCTCTGTCTGTGGTTCAATGTACAGTAGTAATGTTGCCATCCTCTGGCTGTGGTTCAATGTATAGTAGTAATGTAGCCATCCTCAGTGGTTCAATGTACAGTAGTAATGTTGCCATCCTCTGGCTGTGGTTCAATGTATAGTAGTAATGTAGCCATCCTCAGTGGTTCAATGTACAGTAGTAATGTTGCCATCCTCTGGCTGTGGTTCAATGTACAGTAGTAATGTTGCCATCCTCTGGCTGTGGTTCAATGTACAGTAGTAATGTAGCCATCCTCTGATGTTCAATGTATAGTAGTAATGTAGCCATCCTCAGATGTTCAATGTATAGTAGTAATGTAGCCATCCTCAGATGTTCAATGTATAGTAGTAATGTAGCCATCCTCTGATGTTCAATGTATAGTAGTAATGTAGCCATCCTCAGATGTTCAATGTATAGTAGTAATGTAGCCATCCTCTGATGTTCAATGTATAGTAGTAATGTTGCCATCCTCTGGCTGTGGTTCAATGTATAGTAGTAATGTAGCCATCCTCTGTGGTTTAATGTATAGTAGTAATGTAGCCATCCTCTGTCTGTGGTTCAATGTACAGTAGTAATGTTGCCATCCTCTGGCTGTGGTTCAATGTAGCCATGTAGCTAATGTTGCCATCCTCTGGCTGTGGTTCAATGTATAGTAGTAACGTTGCCATCCTCTGGCTGTGGTTCAATGTGGAGTAGTAATGTTTCCATCCTCTGGCTGTGGTTCAATGTACAGTAGTAATGTTGCCATCCTCTGTGGTTCAATGTATAGTAGTAATGTTGCCATCCTCTGTGGTTCAATGTATAGTAGTAATGTAGCCGTCCTCTGTGGTTCAATGTATAGTAGTAATGTAGCCATCCTCTGTCTGTGGTTCAATGTACAGTAGTAATGTTGCCATCCTCTGTCTGTGGTTCAATGTATAGTAGTAATGTAGCCATCCTCTGTGGTTCAATGTATAGTAGTAATGTAGCCGTCCTCTGACTGTGGTTCAATGTACAGTAGTAATGTAGCTGTCCTCTGTGGTTCAATGTATAGTAGTAATGTATCAGGACTTTCATTCCATAGCAGTTCAACGTAAAACAGTCACTTTTCCTTCCCTCAGGCTTTACCAGTGAAAGCATTGCAGCTAGAACTATTAAAACCACAATTTCTGAACTAATATTTATACCAAATGTTTTAGGGTCTATACACAGATCAGCTAAATAGCTCCACATTCATACTGTAGTTTTTTTTTTATCCTGCACTACACAATAAGCAATAAAAGAAGTTAGCTACATTACTTCAGCTTCATCATATGACAAATATTTTCAACCTCTAATGTTAATATCTTGCTATGCAGAAATCGATCCACCATTTCCTGGTTGCTAAAAGTTTGTGAAATGTTCAGTTTACGTGACAAACTAAGATAGTATAGTGTAGAGAATAATTTTACCTTCAAAACCGCTTGGAAATATATTTTACCTAAATCAAAATATTGTTGTTTCAGCTGTTTGAAGCTAGTGTACAAAACCAAAAGTAAAAGACGCAAAAACAAAACTTAAGAATGGGAAGCATAGAAATAGTGCACATAGAACAGATCTACCACTTCTTAGACTTGCTTTCCCTACTCCCTTTCTGACTCTGTATTAGTGTGCCTCTCACCCAAGCCAGGTCACACCAGATCATCTTCAATATTTGACATTTGTTCAGGTCCCCAAGACATTTGGAGACTCTAGGGTGTTGTGGATGGTGATAGAGGAGGCCTTAAACCTCAAGGGCTCCAAGTGTCGCAGATTCAATCCCAGTGCTAGCACTCATTTAAAACCAGTCTGAATGAATGTCTAAACTTAACCCTTTCCTTAAAACCTGTTTGGGATAGGCGTGCCGCTAGCGGGACACCTCAACAACATCCGATGAAATGGCAGAGTGCCAAATTCAAATTAAATTACAATAAATATTAAACTTTCATGAAATCACAGGTGCAATACATCAAAATAAAGCTTAACTTGTTGTTAATCCAGCCACAATGTCAGATTTCAAAAAGGCTTTACGCCGAAAGCAAACCATGCGATTATCTGAAGACAGCGCCCAGCACACAAATGCATAACACATCCTTTTCAACCAGGGAGTTGCGACACGAAAGTCAGAAATAGCAATATATTATATGCCTTACCTTTGAAGATCTTCTTCTGTTGGCACTCCAAAAGGTCCCAGTTACATTACAAATGGTCCTTTCGTTCGATAATGTCCTTCTTTATATCCATTAAAACTCAGTTTAGCTGGCGCGTTTCAGTCAATAATCGACTCAGTTTCCCTCCATCAAAATGTATACAAAATGAATCCCAAACGTTACTAATAAACTTTTCCAAACAAGTCTACCAACGTTTATAATCAAACCTTAGGTATCCTGATACACAAATAAACGATACGATTGTAGTATGTTCATTACCGGAGATAAATAAGAAAGAACGTGCCTTCCTCCACGCGCTTGGATACACTACAGACAAAATGGGAGCCACCTAGAAAAACTACAAAACTACCATTTCTGGGTAATTTTTCCAAACAACAGCCTGAAACTCTTTCTAAAGACTGTTGACATCTAGTGGAAGCCCTAGGAACTGCAATTTGGGAGGACTTAGGCTTATATTTATAGTACTAGCCATTGAAAACAGTGGTAAGGTGCAAAAAATATTTTTCGGGGGAGGGGTTTGTCCTTGGGGTTTCACCTCCCATATCAGTTCTGTTATACTCACAGACATAATTTTAACAGTTTTAGAAACTTTAGAGTGTTTTCTAGGCTTCTGGGCCTGGGTGACAGGCAGTTTACTTACTATGAGCACGCTTTTCATTCGGACGTGAAAATACTGCCCCCTATCCCAAAGAAGTTTTAACCAGTCTGAATTCCTTGCCTTAACTTAACCCTTTCCTTAACCAGTCTGAATTAAAGCCTAAACTTAACATTTTCCTTAACCAGTCTGAATTAAAGCCTAAACTTAACCCTTTCCTTAACCAGTCTGAATTAAAGCCTAACTTAACATTTTCCTTAACCAGTCTGAATTAAAGCCTAAACTTAACCCTCAAGTTGTTTCTGTTTTAACCCAGACCTTTAAGAGCGACTTCCTTTAAAAAACAAATCCCTTTGAAAACGGCCTACGTTGCATAGACAAGAGTTAGAAAAATATATTCTAAATTGACTACAGAGTGTAAATATGATACTTTTGGAGTTTGGAACATCCGTGCTCCACAATGGGTAAATTAAGGTTGGGTTTAATTTGACGATGTCCATTTGCCCACTAACATGTGGTGAACAGCTGCAGTGATTGCTCTCTATACAACAGCGTAGACAGTGAGACAGACCTGCCCAGCAGCTTTGACATCTTAGATTTATTCTGGGGAAATTCAGGAAGTTAAATATACTTCCGCGTCCACAGTGGCTCAGGGGGGGACAAACATCATTAACCAATCGATCAGGAAACATACCTCCAGAACCGAAATCTCATTTTTTTTCAAATAAGCAGCAGAAAAACACACGTGCGAATCGCCATGTTCAGTCATTCTTTAACCAGATGGAATACATATACATAACTGTAAGTTTAAGTTTATCACCTGGAAGTGAGACCTTGTTGCTCCCCTATTGTGTTTGATCTATTTCTGTTTTCCACAGAACGGATTGGCCTGCATTCAGGGGTTACTGGTGCTCTCACATACAGTTGAAGTCGGAAGTTTACACTTAGGTTGGAGTCATTAAAACTCATTTTTCAACCACTCCACATATTTCTTGTTAATTAACAAACTATAGTTTTGGCAAGTCGGTTAGGACCTCTACTTTGAGCACAATACAAGTAATTTTTCCAGCAATTGTTTACAGACAGATTATTTCACTATACGTATAACAATTTCAGTGGGTCAGAAGTTTACATACACGAAGTTGACTGTGCCTTTAAACAGCTTGGAAAATTCCAGAATATTATGTCATGGCTTTAGAAGTTCCTGATAGGGTAATAGCCATCATTTGAGTCAATTGGAGGTGTACCTGTGGATGTATTTCAAGGCCTACCTTCAAACTCAGTGCCTATTTGCTTGACATCATGGGAAAATCAAAAGAAATCAGCCAAGACCTCAAGCCACTGCTCCAAAACCACCATAAAAAAGCCAGACTACGGTTTGCAACTGCACATGGGGACAAAGATCGTACTTTTTGGAAAAATGTCCTCTGGTCTGATGAAACAAAAATAGAACTGTTTGGCCATAATGACCATTGTTATGTTTGGAGGAAAAACGGGGGAGGTTTGCAATCCGAAGAACACCATCCCAACCGTGAAGCACGGGGGTGGCAGCATCATGTTGTGGGGGTGCTTTGCTTGAGGAGGGACTGGTTCACTTCACAAAATAGATGGCCTCAAGACGAAGGAAAATTATGTGGATATATTGAAGCAGCATCTCAAGACATCAGTCAGGAAGTTAAAGCTTGGTCGCAAATTGGTCTTCCAAATGGACAATGACCCCAAGCATACTTACAAAGTTGTGGCAAAATGGCTTAAGGGCAACAAAGTCAAGGAATTGGAGTGGCCATCACAAACCCCTGACCTCAATCCTATAGAAGATTTGTGGGCAGAACTGAAAAAGTGTGTGCGAGCAAGGAGACCTACAAACCTGACTCAGTTACACCAGCTCTGTCAGGAGGAATGGGCCAAAATTCATCCAACTTATTGTGGGAAGCTTGTGGAAGGCTACCAGCAATGTTTGACCCAAGTTAAACAATTAAAAGGCAATGCTACCAAATACTAATTGAATGTATGTAAACTTCTGACCCACTGGGAATGTGATTAAATAAATAAAAGCTGAAATATATCATTCTCTCTACTATTATTCTGACATTTCACATTCTTAAAAAAAAGTGGTTTAATCCTATCTGACCTATGACAGGCCATTTTTACTAGGATTAAATGTCAGGAACTGTGAAAAACTGAGATTAAATGTATGTGGCTGAGGTGTATGGACTATATCCGACTTCAACTGTACGTTCCTCTCAACATTTTTACGGATTTATCTCTGCTGCTTCCTACAAGCCTCCTTTCCATTCCTTTTTACTGAGAGCAGACTATACAGTATAAACAGTTCTCCCTCTGTTCTTTCTGTTGCAGTAGCCAGATATATACAATCGCTTCAGGGGTGAATAAGAATGTGTTCTTAACTGACTTGCCTAGTTAAATAAAGGTTCAATTAAAATAAACTAAAAAAAAAACATTTGGTTGCATGCGAAATGGCTTCCTATCCTCTATATGGGTGATTCGACATTTCAGTATTTTTGTAGACACTCATATCCAGACTCAGCCATTTCATTTAAAGTTGCATTCCTCATGCTCTACCCACTGAGCTACAGTGAACCGTCATATGGGCAGAGGACAAGTGTACACTTCAAGAAAAAAAGTGTAGAGTATTCAGATGCATACCCAGCAGGTGGGCTCAAACCCTCCAGAAGTCCAAACATTGACATCTATTTGGCCAAAACATAGACGTCTGAAATGTGCTATACTGTACCCTACTGTACTGTATTCTACTCTACTGTACTGTACTGTACTGTACTGTACTGTACTGTACTGTACGCTACTATACTGTACTGTACTGTACCCTACTGTACCCTACTGTACTGTACTGTACCCTACTGTACTGTATTCTACTCTACTATACTGTACTGTACTGTACTGTACTATACTATACTATACTGTACTGTATTGTACTGTACTGTACTGTACTGTACTCTACTGTACCCTACTGTACCGTACTATACTGTACCCTACTGTCCTGTACTCTACTATACTGTACGATACTGTACTCTGCTCTGCTCTGCTCTACTCTACTCGACTCTACTCTACTGTACCCGGCTCTACTGTACCCTACTGTACTGTACTGTACCCTACTGTACTGTATTCTACTATATTGTACTCTACTCTACTGTACCCTACTGTACCATACTGTACTGTACTCTACTATACTGTACTCTGCTCTACTCTACTCTACTCTATTCTATTGTACCCTACAGTACCCGACTGTACTGTACTCTACTATACTGTACCCTGCTCTACTCTACTCTACTCTACTGTACCCGGCTCTACTGTACCCTACTGTACCCTACTGTACTGTACTGTACCCTACTGTACTGTACTCTACTATAATGTACTCTGCTCTACTGTACTCTACTCTACTCTATTCTACTGTAACCTACTGTACTGTACTCTACTATACTGTACTCTGCTCTGCTCTACTCTACTCTACTCTACTCTACTCTACTGTATCCTACTGTACCCTGCTCTACTGTACCCGGCTCTACTGTACTCTACTGTACTCTACTGGACTGTACTGTACTCTACTGTACTGTACTGTACCCTAATCTACGGTACCCTACTGTACTGCACTGTACCCTACTGTATTCTACTGTACTGTACACTGCTCTACTGTACCCTACTGTACTGTACTGTAATGTACTGTACTGTACTCTACCATACTGTACTCTGCTGTACTCTGGGGTACTCTACTGTACTCTACTATACTCTACTATACTCTACTGTACTGTACATTGCTCTACTGTACTCTACTGCATTCTACTGTACCCTACTCTACTGTACTCTACTCTACCCTACTGCACTCTATTGTACTCTACTGTGCTCTAATGTACTCTATTGTATCCTACTGTACTGTACCCTACTGTACTCTACTGTACTGTCCTCTACTTTACTGTACTCTACTGTACTGTACCCTGCTCTACTGTACTGTACTCTACTTTACTGTACTATGCTGCACCCTGCTCTACTGTACTGTACCCTACTGTACTCTACTGTACTGTACACTGCTCTACTTTACGGTACTCTACTGTACTCTACTGTACTCTACTGTACTCTACCATACTGTACTGTACTGTACTCTACTGTACTCTACTGTACTCTACTGTACTCTACCATACTGTACTGTACTGTACTCTACTGTACTGTACTCTACTGTACTGTACCCTGCTCTACAATACTCTACTGTGCTCTACTGTACTTTACTGTACTGTTTCCTGCTCTACTGTACCATACTGTACCATACTGTACTGTACCCTACTGATCCCTACTGTACAGTACTATATTGTGCTCTAATGTACTATACTGGGCTCCACTGTACCCTAATGCACTCTACTGTGCTCTACTGTACTGTACCCTGCTCTACTGTACTGTACTGTATGTACCCTGCTCTACTGTACACTGCTGTTCTCTCCTGCACTCTACTGTACTCTACAGTCCTTTACTGTACTATACTGTACTTTACTGTAACCTGCTCTACTGTACTCTACTGTACTATACTGTACCCTACTCTACAATACTCTACTGTACTGTACTATACTGTACCCTGCTGTACCCTACTGTACTCTACTGTGCTCTACTGTACTGTACCCTGCTCTACTGTACTGTACTGTATGTACCCTGCTCTACTGTACACTGCTGTTCTCTCCTGCACTCTACTGTACTCTACAGTCCTTTACTGTACTCTACTGTACTTTACTGTAACCTGCTCTACTGTACTCAACTGTACTATACTGTACCCTACTCTACAATACTCTACTGTACTGTACTATACTGTACTCTGCTGTACCCTACTGTACTCTACTGTAATCTACTGTACCCTACTGTACCCTACACTACTGTACTCTACTGTGCTGTATTTTTGTTCACCTTTATTTAACCAGGTAGGCAAGTTGAGAACAAGTTCTCATTTACAATTGAGACCTGGTCAAGGTAAAGCAAAGCAGTTTGACACATACAACAACACAGAGTGACACATGGAGTAAAACAAACATACAGTCAATAATACAGTAGAAAAATAAGTCTATATACGATGTGAGCAAATGAGGTGAGATAAGGGAGGTAAAGGGGAAAAAAAGGCCATGGTGGCGAAGTAAATACAATATAGGAAGTAAAACACTGGAATGGTTGATTGGCAGTGGAAGAATGTGCAAAGTAGAGATAGAAATAATGGGGTGCAAAGGAGCAAAATAAATAAATAAATAAATACAGTAGGGGAAGAGGTAGCTGTTTGGGCTAAATTATAGATGGGCTATGTACAGGTGCAGTAATCCGTGAGCTGCTCTGACAGCTGGTGCTTAAAACTTATTGAAAACACTCTAGTGTTTCCAAAACTGTCAAAATATTGTCTGTGAGTATAACAGAACTGATATTGCAGGCAAAGACCTTAGGAATCATCCAACAAGGAAGTGCTGTTCCATTGGATGACAGTAGAAGTTAAAATTGTTTGGGTACAGACCTGGATAGTAGGACAGATCTTTGCAGTAGATTGCAACACCACCCCCTTTGGCCGTTCTATCTTGTCTGAAAATGTTGTAGTTAGGGATGAACATTTCAGAATTTTTGGTGGTCTTCCTAAGCCAGGATCCACACACGGCTAGAACATCCAGGTTGGCAGAGTGTGCTAAATCAGTGAATAAAACAAACTTAGGGAGGAGGCTTCTAATTTTAACATGCATGAAGCCAAGGCTATTACGGTTACAGAAGTCATCAAAAGAGAGCGCCTGGGGAATAGGAGTGGAGCCAGGCACTGCAGGTCCTGGATCAACCTCTAAATCACCAGAGGAACAGAGGAGGAGTAGGATAAGGATACGGCTAAAAGCTATGAGAATTGGTCGTCTAGGACATCCGGAACAGAGAGTAAAAGGAGGTTTCTGGGGGTGTTAAATAGCTTCAAGGTATAATGTACAGACAAAGTTATGGTAGGATGTGAATACAGTGGAGGTAAACCTAGGTAAAAAATATTTGCTAGTCTGTGATGTGTAATGAGGAGCAACCAGACGCTGCTGGTCTGTGATGTGTAATGAGGAGCAACCAGACGCTGCTGGTCTGTGATGTGTAATGAGGAGCAACCAGACGCTGCTGGTCTGTGATGTGTAATGAGGAGCAACCAGACACTGCTGGTCTGTGATGTGTAATGAGGAGCAACCAGACGCTGCTGGTCTGTGATGTGTAATGAGGAGCAACAAGACGCTGCTGGTCTGTGATGTGAAATGAGGAGCAACCAGACGCTGCTGGTCTGTGATGTGTAATGAGGAGCAACCAGACGCTGCTGGTCTGTGATGTGTAATGAGGAGCAACCAGACGCTGGTGGTCTGTGATGTGAAATGAGGAGCAACCAGACGCTGCTGGTCTGTGATGTGTAATGAGGAGCAACCAGACGCTGCTGGTCTGTGATGTGAAATGAGGAGCAACCAGACGCTGCTGGTCTGTGATGTGTAATGAGGAGCAACCAGACGCTGCTGGTCTGTGATGTGTAATGAGGAGCAACCAGACGCTGCTGATCTGTGATGTGTAATGAGGAGCAACCAGACGCTGCTGGTCTGTGGTTGTAATGAGGAGCAACCAGACGCTGCTGGTCTGTGATGTGTAATGAGGAGCAACCAGACGCTGCTGGTCTGTGATGTGTAATGAGGAGCAACCAGACGCTGCTGGTCTGTGATGTGTTATGAGGAGCAACCAGACGCTGCTAGTCTGTGATGTGTAATGAGGAGCAACCAGACGCTGCTGGTCTGTGATGTGTAATGAGGAGCAACAAGACGCTGCTAGTCTGTGATGTGTAATGAGGAGCAACCAGACGCTGCTAGTCTGTGATGTGTAATGAGGAGCAACCAGACGCTGCTCTTGATAAATTTTTTTAATGTTTTATTCCAGTTACTAATAAGAACGCACCCATTAAGAAAATTATTGTAAAAACGATTAAATCCCCGTGGATTGATGAGGAATTTAAAAAAAATGTATGGTTGAGATGGATGAGGCAAAAGAGATGGAAAAGAAGTCTGGCTGTACAACCGAATGGCAAACGTACTGCAAATTGAGAAATCATGTGACTAAACTGAATGAAAAGAAGAAGAAACTGCACTATGAAACAAAGATAAATGATATAAAGAATGATAGTTAAAAGCTTTGGATCACCTTACATTACATTTTGGAGAAAAAAAAGGCAAACTCAGCTCCATCATTCATTGAATCAGATGGATCATTCATCATAAAACCCACGGATAATACCAACTACTTTAATGTTTTTTTTAAATTCAAATTTAGGTATGCCTTGCCAGCAACAAACTGATGTTGGAGATGCCTTGTGGTATAGAAATTAACATTACATTATCTAACAACCGCTCTGGTGGGCAATCCTGCAGTCAGCATGCCAATTGCACGATCCGTCAACTTGAGACATCTGTGGCATTGTGTTGTGTGACAAAACTGCACATTTTACAGTGGCTTTTTATTGTCCCCAGCACAAGGTGAACCTATGTAATGATCATGCTGTTTAATCAGCTTGATATGCCACACCTGTCAGGTGGATGGATTATCTTAGCAAAGGGAGAAATGCTCACTAAAAGGGATGTAAACACATTTGTGCACAAAAATTATGGGCGGCAGGTAGCCTAGTGGTTATAGAGTGTTGGACTAGTAACCAAAAGGTTGCAAGATCAAATCCCAGAGCTGACAAGGTAAACATCTGTTGTTATACCCCTGAACAAGGCAGTTAACCTGCTGTTCCTAGGCTGCCATTGAAATTAAGAATTTGTTAATAACTGACTTGCCTGAAAAAATTACCCAGCCTTATGCTAACACCTAATAAATTATATTGAACATTATCCATCCTTCACCTAGCCTTATGCTAACACCTAAAAAATGATATAGACCCTTATCCAACCTACATCCTTCACCTAGCCTTAAGCTAACCCCTAATAAATGATATAGACCATTACCCATCCTATATCCTCCACCTAGCCTTATGCTAACCCCTAATAAATTATTATAGACCATTATCCATCCTACATCCTCCACCTAGCCTTAAGCTAACCCCTAATAAATTATATAGACCATTATCCATCCTATATCCTCCACCTAGCCTTAAGCTAACACCTAATATATTATATAAACCATTATCCCTCCTACATCCTCCACCTAGCCTTAAGCTAACCCCTAATAAATTATATAGACCATTATCCATCCTACATCCTCCACTTAGCCTTAAGCTAACCCCTAATAAATTATATAGACCATTATCCATCCTACATCCTCCACCTAGCCTTAAGCTAACACCTAATAAATTATATAGACCATTATCCCTCCTACATCCTCCACCTAGCCTTAAGCTAATACCTAATAAATTATATAGACCATTATCCCTCCTACATCCTCCACCTAGCCTTAAGCTAACCCTTAATAAATTATATAGACCATTATCCATCCTACATCCTCCACCTAGCCTTAAGCTATCACCTAATAAATTATATAGACCATTATCCCTCCTACATTATCCACCTAGCCTTAAGCTAATACCTAATAAATTATATAGACCATTATCCATCCTACATCCTCCACCTAGCCTTAAGCTAATACCTAATACATTATATAGACCATTATCCATCCTACATCCTCCACCTAGCCTTATGCTATAGAACATTATCCACCCTCCACCCAGCCTTATTAAGTAGCCTTGCACAAGCCAGAACAGCCCACAGGGCAGGAGCCCATCTCTTGTTTCTGTAGCGTGAGGCAGTTTGATGTACAAGTACACCCCCATGGACAGGCCACCTCACCCCCTGATCTAGCTACTTAATGCTGAGTGCCAAACAGAGACACATCAGGTCCCACTTTCACCGTCTTTGGTATGACTCAGCCAAGGATAGAACTCCAGGTCGAACACTCTAAACACTTTGGACAAAAGCAAACGCTTTTGTGGTGTGTAATGTGGAGCAACCAGACACTTTTATCCAAAGCTATTTTACAATCGTGTGTGCTTCGAGTGATGTATTGTTGTCTATACTTTCGTGCCCTTTGTGCTGTTGTCTGTGCCCAATATTGTTTTCACCATGTTTCGTGATGCTACCATGTCGTTCTGCTGCCATGTTGTGTTGCTACCACGTGTCATGTCGTGTTGCTGCCATGCTGTGTTGTCATGTGTTGCTGCCTTGCTGTGTTGTCATGTGCTGCTGCCATGCTGTGTTGTCATGTGCTGCTGCCATAATGTGTTGTCATGTGTTGCTGCCATGCTGTGTTGTCATGTGCTGCTGCCATGCTGTGTTGTCATGTGTTGCTGCCATGCTGTGTTGTCATGTGTTGCTGCCATGCTGTGTTGTCATGTGTTGCTGCCATGCTGTGTTTTCATGTGCTGCTGCCATGCTGTGTTGTCATGTGTTGCTGCCATGCTGTGTTGTCATGTGTTGCTGCCATGCTGTGTTTTCATGTGCTGCTGCCATGCTGTGTTGTCATGTGTTGCTGCCATGCTGTGTTGTCATGTGTTGCTACCATACTGTGTTGTCATGTGTTGCTGCCATGCTATGTTGTTGTCTTAGGTCTCTCTTTATGTAGTGTTGTCGTGTCTCTCTTGTCATGATGTGTGTTTTGTCCTATATTTATATTTTATTTTTAATCCCAGCCCCCGTCCCCACAGGAGACCTTTTGTCTTGTGGCACGCTGTCATTGTAAGTAAGAAATTTGTCCTTAACTGACTTGCTCAGTTAAAAAAATAAAAAATGCATTAAATGAAAAATTTTACTTCTGTCTAGTCAACAGAAAAGATGCTGGGCGGAATACTTCTTCTCCTTTGAAGCTCTTCTGCTTATGGTGTGATGATGAATGGCCTCAGGGAGTATGGTTAGAAGCATGACCTCAGGGCAGAGAGAGAGTGATAATGAAGAAGTCATACAGGTGTCTATACCTGGTAATGATGAAGCTGTACTGGTGTCTATACCTGGTAATGATGAAGCTGTACAGGTGTCTATACCTGGTAATGATGTCTGCTCACTACAGGCTGTACAAACGCACACACACAACACGCCCCCCTCCCCTCCGTGCACCCCCTGTGACTTCCAGGATGATTTTAACCCACTTACCACTAGTAGCACTAGTAATTTGTTACTTTCATTTCTAAATATTATTATTTATTTAATGTGATTTATTGTTTAATTTAAAGGTAAAAGAACAACAACATTTCCCTAAATTTAAGGTCAACACACACATAGGCACAGACACATGTATACACACGCATGATAACATACACACTATACACATATGTACACATATATTTTAAGTTGCAGATATGAGGTAGTATGTGTAGGGGCCTGAGGGCACACACTTAGTGTGTTGTGAAATTTGTTATGAACGTATTGTAATGTTTTTAAAATTGTATAACTGGCTTAATTTATCCGGACCCCAGGAAGAGTAGCTGCTGCCTTGGCAGGAACTAATAGGGATCCATAATAAACCCCAGGAAGAGTAGCTGCTGCCTTGGCAGGAACTAATAGGGATCCATAATAAACCCCAGGAAGAGTAGCTGCTGCCTTGGCAGGAACTAATGGGGATCCATATTAAACCCAAGGAAGAGTAGCTGCTGCCTTGACAGGAACTAATGGGGATGAATAATAAACCCCAGGAAGAGTAGCTGCTGCCTTGGCAGGAACTAATAGGGATCCATAATAAACTCCAGGAAGAGTAGCTGCTGCCTTGGCAGGAACTAATGGGGATCCATAATAAACCCCAGGAAGAGTAGCTGCTGCCTTGGCAGGAACTAATGGGGATCCATAATAAACCCCAGGAAGAGTAGCTGCTGCCTTGACAGGAACTAATGGGGATCCAAAATAAACCCCAGGAAGAGTAGCTGCTGCCTTGGCAGGAACTAATAGGGATCCATAATAAACTCCAGGAAGAGTAGCTGCTGCCTTGGCAGGAACTCATGGGGATCCATAATAAACCCCAGGAAGAGTAGCTGCTGCCTTGGCAGGAACTAATGAGGATCCAAAATAAACCCCAGGAAGAGTAGCTGCTGCCTTGGCAGGAACTAATAGGGATCCATAATAAACTCCAGGAAGAGTAGCTGCTGCCTTGGCAGGAACTAATGGGGATCCATAATAAACTACAGGAAGAGTAGCTGCTGCCTCGGCAGGAACTAATGAGGATCCAAAATAAACCCCAGGAAGAGTAGCTGCTGCCTTGGCAGGAACTAATAGGGATCCATAATAAACCCCAGGAATAGTAGCTGCTGCCTTGGCAGGAACTAATAGGGATCCATAATAAACCCCAGGAATAGTAGCTGCTGCCTTGGCAGGAACTAATAGGGATCCATAATAAACCCCAGGAATAGTAGCTGCTGCCTTGACAGGAACTAATAGGGATCCATAATAAACTCCAGGAAGAGTAGCTGCTGCCTTGGCAGGAACTCATGGGGATCCATAATAAACCCCAGGAAGAGTAGCTGCTGCCTTTGCAGGAACTAATGAGGATCCATAATAAACCTCAGGAAGAGTAGATGCTGCCTTGACAGGAACTAATGGGGATCCATAATAAACCCAAGGAAGAGTAGTTGCCACCTTGACAGGAACTAATGAGGATCCATAATAAACCCCAGGAAGAGTAGCTGCTGCCTTGGCAGGAACTAATGGGGATCCATAATAAACTACAGGAAGAGTAGCTGCTGCCTCGGCAGGAACTAATGAGGATCCATAATAAACCCCAGGAAGAGTAGCTGCTGCCTCGGCAGGAACTAATGAGGATCCATAATAAACCCCAGGAAGAGTAGCTGCTGCCTTGACAGGAACTAATGAGGATCCATAATAAACCCCAGGAAGAGTAGCTGCTGCCTCGGCAGGAACTAATGAGGATCCATAATAAACCCGAGGAAGAGTAGCTGCTGCCTCGGCAGGATCTAATGGGGATCCATAATAAACCCCAGGAAGAGTAGCTGCTGCCTTGGCAGGATCTAATGGGGATCCATAATAAACCCCAGGAAGAGTAGTTGCTGCCTTGACAGGAACTAATGGGGATCCATAATAAACCCCAGGAAGAGTAGCTGCTGCCTTGACAGGAACTCATGGGGATCCATAATAAACTCCAGAAAGAGTAGCTGCTGCCTTGACAGGAACTCATGGGGATCCATAATAAACTCCAGAAAGAGTAGCTGCTGCCTTGACAGGAACTAATGGGGATCCATAATAAACCCCAGGAAGAGTAGCTGCTGCCTTGACAGGAACTAATGGGGATCCATAATAAACCCCAGGAAGAGTAGCTGCTGCCTTGACAGGAACTCATGGGGATCCATAATAAACTCCAGAAAGAGTAGCTGCTGCCTTGACAGGAACTCATGGGGATCCATAATAAACTCCAGAAAGAGTAGCTGCTGCCTTGACAGGAACTCATGGGGATCCATAATAAACCCCAGGAAGAGTAGCTGCTGCCTTGACAGGAACTAATGGGGATCCATAATAAACTCCAGAAAGAGTAGCTGCTGCCTTGACAGGAACTAACGGGGATCCATAATAAACTCCAGGAAGAGTAGGTGCTACCTTGACAGGAACTAACGGGGATCCATAATAAACTCCAGGAAGAGTAGGTGCTACCTTGACAGGAACTAACGGGGATCCATAATAAACTCCAGGAAGAGTAGCTGCTGCCTTGACAGGAACTAACGGGGATCCATAATAAACTCCAGGAAGAGTAGCTGCTGCCTTGACAGGAACTAATGGGGATCCATAATAAACTCCAGGAAGAGTAGCTGCTGCCTTGACAGGAACTAACGGGGATCCATAATAAACTCCAGGAAGAGTAGCTGCTGCCTTGACAGGAACTCATGGGGATCCATAATAAACCCCAGGAAGAGTAGCTGCTGCCTTGACAGGAACTAATGGGGATCCATAATAAACTCCAGGAAGAGTAGCTGCTGCCTTGACAGGAACTCATGGGGATCCATAATAAACCCCAGGAAGAGTAGCTGCTGCCTTGACAGGAACTCATGGGGATCCATAATAAACCCCAGGAAGAGTAGCTGCTGCCTTGGCAGGAACTAATGGGGATCCATAATAAACACCAGGAAGAGTAGCTGCTGCCTTGACAGGAACTCATGGGGATCCATAATAAACTCCAGAAAGAGTAGCTGCTGCCTTGGCAGGAACTCATGGGGATCCATAATAAACTCCAGGAAGAGTAGCTGCTGCCTTGACAGGAACTCATGGGGATCCATAATAAACCCCAGGAAGAGTAGCTGCTGTCTTGGCAGGAACTCATGGGGATCCATAATAAACTCCAGGAAGAGTAGCTGCTGCCTTGACAGGAACTCATGGGGATCCATAATAAACCCCATGAAGAGTAGCTGCTGCCTTGGCAGGAACTCATGGGGATCCATAATAAACTCCAGGAAGAGTAGCTGCTGCCTTGACAGGAACTCATGGGGATCCATAATAAACCCCAGGAAGAGTAGCTGCTGCCTTGACAGGAACTCATGGGGATCCATAATAAACTCCAGGAAGAGTAGCTGCTGCCTTGACAGGAACTAATGGGGATGAATAATAAACTCCAGGAAGAGTAGCTGCTGCCTTGGCAGGATCTAATGGGGATCCATAATAAACCCCAGGAAGAGTAACTGCTGCCTTGGCAGGAACTAATGGGGATCCATAATAAACCCCAGGAAGAGTAGCTGCTGCCTTGGCAGGAACTAATGGGGATCCATAATAAACCCCAGGAAGAGTAACTGCTGCCTTGGCAGGAACTAATGGGGATCCATAATAAACTCCAGGAAGAGTAGCTGCTGCCTTGACAGGAACTAATGGGGATCCATAATAAACCCCAGGAAGAGTAACTGCTGCCTTGGCAGGAACTAATGGGGATCCATAATAAACCCCAGGAAGAGTAGCTGCTGCCTTGACAGGAACTAATGGGGATCCATAATAAACCACAGGAAGAGTAGCTGCTGCCTTGACAGGAACTAACGGGGATCCATAATAAACCCCAGGAAGAGTAGCTGCTGCCTTGACAGGAACTAATGGGGATCCATAATAAACCACAGGAAGAGTAGCTGCTGCCTTGACAGGAACTAACGGGGATCCATAATAAACCCCAGGAAGAGTAGCTGCTGCCTTGACAGGAACTAACGGGGATCCATAATAAACCCCAGGAAGAGTAGCTGCTGCCTTGACAGGAACTCATGGGGATCCATAATAAACCCCAGGAAGAGTAGCTGCTGCCTCGGCAGGAACTAATGAGGATCCATAATAAACCCCAGGAAGAGTAGCTGCTGCCTTGACAGGAACTCATGGGGATCCATAATAAACTCCAGGAAGAGTAGCTGCTGCCTTGGCAGGAACTAATGGGGATCCATAATAAACTCCAGGAAGAGTAGCTGCTGCCTCGGCAGGAACTAATGAGGATCCATAATAAACCCCAGGAAGAGTAGCTGCTGCCTTGACAGGAACTCATGGGGATCCATAATAAACTCCAGGAAGAGTAGCTGCTGCCTTGACAGGAACTAACGGGGATCCATAATAAACTCCAGGAAGAGTAGCTGCTGCCTTGACAGGAACTAATAGGGATCCATAATAAACTCCAGAAAGAGTAGCTGCTGCCTTGACAGGAACTAATGGGGATCCATAATAAACCCCAGGAAGAGTAGCTGCTGCCTCGGCAGGAACTAATAGGGATCTATAATAAACTCCAGGAAGAGTAGCTGCTGCCTTGGCAGGAACTAATGGGGATCCATAATAAACTCCAGGAAGAGTAGCTGCTGCCTCGGCAGGAACTAATAGGGATCTATAATAAACTCCAGGAAGAGTAGCTGCTGCCTCGGCAGGAACTAATGAGGATCCATAATAAACTCCAGGAAGAGTAGCTGCTGCCTTGGCAGGAACTAATGGGGATCCATAATAAACTCCAGGAAGAGTAGCTGCTGCCTTGGCAGGAACTAATGGGGATCTGTAATAAACACCAGGAAGAGTAGCTGCTGCCTTGACAGGAACTAATGGGGATCCATAATAAACCCCAGGAAGAGTAGCTGCTGCCTTGGCAGGAACTAATGGGGATCCATAATAAACTCCAGGAAGAGTAGCTGCTGTCTTGACAGGAACTAATGGGGATCCATAATAAACTCCAGGAAGAGTAGCTGCTGCCTTGACAGGAACTAATGGGGATCCATAATAAACTCCAGGAAGAGTAGCTGCTGCCTTGACAGGAACTAATGGGGATCCATAATAAACTCCAGGAAGAGTAGCTGCTGTCTTGGCAGGAACTAATGGGGATCCATAATAAACTCCAGGAAGAGTAGCTGCTGCCTTGGCAGGAACTAATGGGGATCCATAATAAACTCCAGGAAGAGTAGCTGCTGCCTTGACAGGAACTAATGGGGATCCATAATAAACCCCAGGAAGAGTAGCTGCTGCCTTGACAGGAACTAATGGGGATCCATAATAAACTCCAGGAAGAGTAGCTGCTGCCTTGACAGGAACTAATGGGGATCCATAATAAACTCCAGAAAGAGTAGCTGCTGTCTTGACAGGAACTAATGGGGATCCATAATAAACCCCAGGAAGAGTAGCTGCTGCCTTGACAGGAACTAATGGGGATCCATAATAAACTCCAGGAAGAGTAGCTGCTGCCTTGACAGGAACTCATGGGGATCCATAATAAACCCCAGGAAGAGTAGCTGCTGCCTTGGCAGGAACTAATGGGGATTCATAATAAACTCCAGAAAGAGTAGCTGCTGCCTTGACAGGAACTAACGGGGATCCATAATAAACTCCAGAAAGAGTAGCTGCTGCCTTGACAGGAACTCATGGGGATCCATAATAAACTCCAGGAAGAGTAGCTGCTGCCTTGACAGGAACTCATGGGGATCCATAATAAACTCCAGGAAGAGTAGCTGCTGCCTTGACAGGAACTAATGGGGATTCATAATAAACTCCAGGAAGAGTAGCTGCTGCCTTGGCAGGAACTCATAGGGATCCATAATAAACCCCAGGAAGAGTAGCTGCTGCCTTGACAGGAACTAACGGGGATCCATAATAAACTCCAGGAAGAGTAGCTGCTGCCTTGACAGGAACTAACGGGGATCCATAATAAACTCCAGGAAGAGTAGCTGCTGCCTTGACAGGAACTCATGGGGATCCATAATAAACCCCAGGAAGAGTAGCTGCTGCCTTGACAGGAACTAATGGGGATCCATAATAAACTCCAGGAAGAGTAGCTGCTGCCTTGACAGGAACTCATGGGGATCCATAATAAACCCCAGGAAGAGTAGCTGCTGCCTTGACAGGAACTAATGGGGATCCATAATAAACCCCATGAAGAGTAGCTGCTGCCTTGACAGGAACTAATGGGGATCCATAATAAACTCCAGGAAGAGTAGCTGCTGCCTTGACAGGAACTAATGGGGATCCATAATAAACTCCAGGAAGAGTAGCTGCTGCCTTGACAGGAACTCATGGGGATCCATAATAAACCCCATGAAGAGTAGCTGCTGCCTTGACAGGAACTCATGGGGATCCATAATAAACTCCAGGAAGAGTAGCTGCTGCCTTGGCAGGAACTAATGGGGATCCATAATAAACCCCAGGAAGAGTAGATGCTGCCTTGACAGGAACTAATGAGGATCCATAATAAACCCGAGGAAGAGTAGCTGCTGCCTTGGCAGGAACTAATGGGGATCCATAATAAACCCCAGGAAGAGTAGCTGCTGCCTTGACAGGAACTAATGGGGATCCATAATAAACCCCAGGAAGAGTAGCTGCTGTCTTGTCTAAGCAAATAACAAATACAAAACTTTCATTTTAACATGGGGAAACTATTCATTTTGTTAACCAAATCATCGTGTAAAAGCAAGGGAGCTGTTTCCACTATTTATTGCAATTTTATGGTGTTTTGTGGTGGAACACTGAGCAGGTGATGTCAACAAGATGTCAACCCTGTTGCCCATATATAGACAGGCTACAAAATGTTTTCACAATTAATCGTTTTTTTGTTTGTGAAGCTTCCGTTCAATTGCCCCTCCCTGTTGCACACAACAAGCCTACATGCTCCCATGTCACAAGGAGATTCAAGGCTGATTTAAGATTCAATCATCAACCCTGTTATGGCCAACCCTGTTACGGGCAACCCTGGTTACGGTCAACCATGTTACTGTCAACCATGTTACTGTCAACCATGTTACTGTCAACCCTGTTATGGTCAACCCTGTTACGGTCAACCCTGTTACGGCCAACCCTGTTACGGTCAACCCTGTTACGGTCAACCCTGTTACGGCCAACCCTGTTACGGTCATCCCTGTTACGGTCAACCTTGTTACGGTCATCCCTGTTACGGTCAACCCTGTTACGGTCAACCCTGTTTACGGTCAACCCTGTTATGGTCAACCCTGTTACGGTCAACCCTGTTACTGTCAACCATGTTACGGTCAACCCTGTTATGGTCAACCCTGTTTACGGTCAACCCTGTTACGGTCAACCCTGTTTACGGTCAACCCTGTTACGGCCAACCCTGTTACGGTCATCCCTGTTACGGTCAACCTTGTTATGGTCAACCCTGTTTACGGTCAACCCTGTTATGGTCAACCCTGTTTACGGTCAACCCTGTTACGGTCAACCCTGTTTACGGTCAACCCTGTTATGGTCAACCCTGTTTACGGTCAACCCTGTTATGGTCAACCCTGTTTACGGTCAACCCTGTTACGGTCAACCCTGTTACGGCCAACCTTGTTACGGTCATCCCTGTTACGGTCAACCCTGTTTACGGTCAACCCTGTTACGGTCAACCCTGTAACGGTCAACCCTGTTATGGTCAACCCTGTTTACGGTCAACCCTGTTACGGTCAACCCTGTTATGGTCAACCCTGTTACAGTCAACCCTGGGATCCTGAGTGGTGCAGTGGTCCAAGGCACTGCATCTCAGTGCTAGATGTGTCACTCCAAAAACTCTGATTCGATTCCAGGATGTATCACAACCAGCAGTGATTGGAAGTCACATAGGGTGAGGCACAAGTGGCTCAGCTGGGTTTGGCCGGTGTAGGCCATCAGGGTAAATAAGAATTTGTCTTAACTGACTTGCCTAGTTAAATGAAGGAAACATAAATGTACAGTCCACCCTGTTACTTTATTTGCATTTAATAAGCACTTTCTTTTTTTTACTTCTTGAGATGGGAAAAGGTGTTTTTTACTCAGTTGAACATGTGCTTCTTTATGACAGAATTCTGACATGAAGTGAATTCAAAAGGGTCCGAGTTGCACATCTCAAAAGGCACTGAACTGGTGGAATGACCCATCTATGTCCAGTACTTAAACTACACCAGCTTTCTCTAAAAGGTGGAACAGTACAGGTAAAGACAGGAGGAAGAAGAGGAGGAAGAGTACTGGTAAAGACAGGAGGAAGAGGAGAAAGAGTACTGGTAAAGACAGGAGGAAGAGGAGGAAGAGGAGGAAGAGTACTGGTAAAGACAGGAGGAAGAGGAGAAAGAGTACTGGTAAAGACAGGAGGAAGAGGAGGAAGAGGAGGAAGAGTACTGGTAAAGACAGGAGGAAGAGGAGAAAGAGTACTGGTAAAGACAGGAGGAAGAGGGGGAAGAGGAGGAAGAGTACTGGTAAAGACAGGAGGAAGAGGAGGAAGAGTACTGGTAAAGACAGGGGGAATAAAGAGGAGGAAGAGTACTGGTAAAGACAGTAGGAAGAGGAGGAAGAGTACTGGTAAAGACAGGAGGAAGGGGAGGAAGAGTTATGGTAAAGGGGGAATAAAGAGGGGGAAGAGGAGGAAGAGTACTGGTAAAGGGGGAATAAAGAGGAGGAAGAGTACTGGTAAAGACAGGAGGAAGGGGAGGAAGAGTTATGGTAAAGGGGGAATAAAGAGGAGGAAGAGGAGGAAGAGTACTGGTAAAGGGGGAATAAAGAGGAGAAAGAGGAGGAAGAGTACTGGTAAATGGGGAATAAAGAGGAGGAAGAGTACTGGTAAAGGGGGAATAAAGAGGAGAAAGAGGAGGAAGAGTACTGGTAAATGGGGAATAAAGAGGAGGAAGAGTACTGGTAAAGAAAGAATGCAGAGAGGAAAGAGGAGGAAGAGTACTGGTGAAGGGGGAATAAAGAGGAGAAAGTGGAGGAAGAGTACTGGTAAAGATAGGAGGAAGAGGAGGAAGAGTACTGGTAAAGGGGGAATAAAGAGGAGGAAGAGTACTGGTAAAGGGGGAATAAAGAGGAGAAAGAGGAGGAAGAGTACTGGTAAAGGGGGAATAAAGAGAAGGAAGAGGAGGAAGAGTACTGGTGAAGACAGGAAGAAGAGGAGAAAGAGGAGGAAGAGTACTGGTAAAGGGGGAATAAAGAGGAGGAAGAGTACTGGTAAAGACAGGAGGAAGAGGAGAAAGAGGAGGAAGAGTACTGGTAAAGGGGGAATAAAGAGGAGGAAGAGTACTGGTAAAGACAGGAGGAAGAGGAGAAAGAGGAGGAAGAGTACTGGTAAAGGGGGAATAAAGAGGAGGAAGAGTCCTGGTAAAGGGGGAATAAAGAGGAAGAAGAGGAGGAAGAGTACTGGTAAAGGGGGAATAAAGAGGAAGAAGAGGAGGAAGAGTACTAGTAAAGGGGGAATAAAGAGGAAGAAGAGGAGGAAGAGTACTAGTAAAGGGGGAATAAAGAGGAAGAAGAGGAGGAAGAGTACTAGTAAAGGGGGAATAAAGATGAGGAAGAGTACTGGTAAAGGGGGAATAAAGAGGAGAAAGAGGAGGAAGAGTCCTGGTAAAGGGGGAATAAAGAGGAGAAAGAGGAGGAAGAGTACTAGTAAAGGGGGAATAAAGAGGAGGAAGAGTACTGGTAAAGACAGGTATAGAGGAGGAAGAATGTGGAAAAGGATGAAAGGAAAAGGGTGAATTTGAGCGACATAGAAATTATTTGTGACATGACAGCAGATCTCAGAAATACAATAACACCTTCACCACATGGCCAAAAGTATGTGGACACCCCTTCAAATTAGTGGATTCCTCTATTTCAGCCACACCCGTTGCTGAAAGGTGCATAAAATCAAGTACACCGCCAGGCAATCTCCATAGACAAACAATGGCACTAGAATGGCCCGCACTGAAGAGCTCAGTGACTTTCAATGTGACAGGGTGTCTCCTTTCCAACAAGTCAGTTTGTCAAATCTCTGCCCTGCTAGAGCTGTCCCGGTCAACTATAAGTGCTGTTATTGTGAAGTGGAAACGTCTCTGGAGTGATGAATCACACTTCAGAATCTGGCAGTCCGACGGACAAATCTGGGTTTGGAGGATGTCAGGAGAACGCTACCTGCCTGAATGCATAGTGACAACTGTGAAGAGGAGGAATATTAGTCTGGAGCTGTTTTTCATGGTTTGGGTTTGGCCCGTTACTTCCAGTGAAGGGAACTCTTATCACTACAGCATACAATGACATTCTAGACGATTCTGTGCTTCCAACTTTGTGGCAACAGTTTGGGGAAGGCCCTTTCCTGTTTCAGCACGACAATGCCCCCGTGCACAAAGCGAGGTCCAAACAGAAATGTTTTGTTGAGATCGGTGTAGAAGAACTTGACTGGCCTGCACAGAGCCCTGACCTCAACCCCATTGAACACCATTGCGATGAATTGGAACACCGACTGCGAGCCAGGCCTAATCACCCAGCATCAGTGCCCGACCTCACTAATACTCTTGTGGCTGAATGGAAGCAAGTCCCTGCAGCAAAGTTCCAACATCTAGTTGAAAGCCTTCCCAGAAGAGTGGAGGCTGTTATAGCAGCAATGTTCCAACATCTAGTTGAAAGTCTTCCCAGAAGAGTAGAGGCTGTTATAGCAGCAGTGTTCCAACATCTAGTTGAAAGTCTTCCCAGAAGAGTGGAGGCTGTTATTTATAAAATAAAATAAAATATGTAACTATTATTTAACTAGGCAAGTCAAATAAGAAACACATTCTACCTGTTACAGCAGCAAAAGGGGGGACGAACTCCATGTTAATCCCCATGATTTTGGAATGAGATGTTCGACGAGCTGGTGTCCACATACTTTTGGTCATGTAGAGTATCTCTGTAGCAGTTTTAGGTTTTCCTTTAGCTTTGTTGACGTGTTGTTGTTTTTGTTGATAATGTTTTAAGGATATTTAAGGTTATGTTCATGCTTAATCTGCACGGTACTCAACAGAGAGATAATTGTCTTCTTCCCTCCTTCTGACACCCAGGTGGCAACACGCATCTCCACATGCCTGGCACACATCTCATCTTGGAACTCGGCCCCACCACCTCAAGCCTCAACAAAACAGAAGCTGCTCTTCCTCCCGGGAAAGGCCTGCCCGCTCCAAGACCTCTGCATCACGGTTGACAACTCCACAGTGTCCCCTTTGCCAGAGTGCAAAGAACATTTGCATGACCCTGGACAACACCCTGTCATTCTCTGCAAACAGCAAAGCAGTGACTCGCTCCTGCAGGGTCATACTCTACAATAGTGTTTCCCAAACTGTGGGGCGAAACTTCCCACTCCTATGGGAGGGCAACGCCCACACAGCCCAGTCAAAACTTCCCACTCCTATGGGAGGGCAACGCCCACACAGCCCAGTCAAAACTCCCCACTCCTATGGGAAGGCAACGCCCACACAGCCCAGTCAAACTTCCCACTCCTATGGGAGGGCAACGCCCACACAGCCCAGTCAAAACTTCCCACTCCTATGGGAGGGCAACGCCCACATAGCCCAGTCAAAACTCCCCACTCCTATGGGAGGGCAACGCCCACACAGCCTAGTCAAAACTTCCCACTCCTATGGGAGGGCAATGCCCACACAACCCAGTCAAAACTTCCCACTCCTATGGGAGGGCAACGCCCACACAGCCCAGTCAAAACTCCCCACTCCTATGGGAGGGCAACGCCCACACAGCCCAGTCAAACTTCCCACTCCTATGGGAAGGCAACGCCCACACAGCCCAGTCAAACTCCCCACTCCTATGGGAGGGCAACGCCCACACAGCCCAGTCAAAACTCGCCACTCCTATGGGAGGGCAACGCCCACACAGCCCAGTCAAACTTCCCACTCCTATGGGAGGGCAACGCCCACACAGCCCAGTCAAAACTCCTCTCTGTCCTGGCACCCCAATGGTGGAACGAGCTTCCCCTTTATGTCAGGACAGCTACGATTTTGAGGGGAAATGTTCTTGCTACGATTGTGATATGTTGTGATATGTCTCACCTAGCTATCTTAAAGATAAATGCACAAATGTAAATCGCTCTGGAAGAGCATCTGATAAAATGTAAAAGGTTAAGAGGAGAAGGAGAGAGCGAAAGTGAGAGAGGGGAGACACAGAGAGAGGGGAGACACAGGGAGAGGGGGGAGAGGGGAGAGGGAGAAAGAGAGAGAAAGAGGGAGGGAGGGAGGGAGGGAGGGAGGGAGGGAGGGAGGGAGGGAGGGAGGGAGGGAGGGAGGGAGGGGAGACACAGAGAGAGGAAGGGAGGGGAGACACAGGGAGAGGGGGGAGAGGGGAGAGGGGAGAGGGAGAGAGAGAGAGCGAAAGTGAGAGAGGGGAGACAGAGAGAGGGGGGAGAGGGCAGAGGGAGGGAGGGAGGGAGGGAGGGAGGGAGGGAGGGAGGGAGGGAAGAGATGGATGAGGATAAATATGGAGAGATAACGCGAAAAGGAGGGAGAGGGAAAATGTAGTGACAACGGATTACTGTCATCAGCCAGGGACGTGTGTGTGCGTGTGTGTGTGTGTGTGTGTGTGTGTGTGTGTGTGTGTTGCCACTCTTAGGTAAACCAATATGGGCAGGTTAGCTAACAGAGAGAGGTCAGGGGTTGAGACAAACTGAAGGGTAACCATAGCAACAGCATGTTTATGCATAAGAGTAGTTGTGAAGTACTGCCAGGAACACAGCCAGTAATGAACCTGAGAGAGACACACACACACACACACACACACACATAGAGGTGTGCAGCTACTAAGTATACATCTAAACTTAAGTAAAGTTTGAATCCTCTAAAAATATATCCTTTCATCCTTTTCTCACTGATCAAACACAAATAGATATTTGAACGCAAAACGTTCAATAGCATTTACACATAGTAAAATATTAAAAACTAGACAATTCACAGACTCTAAAGATACTCTTCCCAGAGGAGGACCATAGCGGACCTGTTCAGATACAACAGACGAGACAGGACCACAACAGACCTGTTAAATACAACAGACGAGACAGGACCACAACAGACCTGTTAAATACAACAGACGAGACAGGACCACAACAGACCTGTTAAATACAACTAGCTAATCAGGCAGGCAGCTAGCTAGCTAATCAGGCAGACAGCTAGCTGGCTAACCAAGCAGACAGCTAGCTAGCTAACCAAGCAGACAGCTAGCTAGCTAACCAGGCAGACAGCTAGCTAGCTAATCAGGCAGACAGCTAGCTGGCTAACCAAGCAGACAGCTAGCTGGCTAACCAAGCAGACAGCTAGCTAGCTAACCAGGCAGACAGCTAGCTAGCTAACCAGGCAGACAGCTAGCTGACTAAGCAGACAGAGAGCTAGCTAGCTAACCAGGCAGACAGCTAGCTGACTAAGCAGACAGAGAGCTAGCTGGCTATTTTTTGCTGCAGTTAGGTAGCCTAACTTGCTTATAATTGACAAGTCACAAAGTTTAGGCCTGTTTCTGGTGCATGTCTTTCATGATACTCATTTGCCACAACAAGTTCATCAGGTCATTGTAAAGAAGCACCGTGTGGAAATAGTCCCAACCATCTTTTTGATCTGAATACCCCGTCTTTAGTTAGCTTCTATAACCGGCTAGTTGTCTGTCTGCTGTTGTATCTGAACCAGGCTTAATTAACAGACAAGGAACAAGACTTGGAGACAGAACACGAATCACTATTAGAAAGCTGTATTATATGTTATATAGTCACAGAGGCATGAAAGTAAAACAATCGTTACAAATCAGGATTGGCATGAGACAGTGTGTGTGTGTGTGTGTGTGTGTGTGTGTGTGTGTGTGTGTGTGTGTGTGTGTGTGTGTGTGTGTGTGTGTGTGTGTGTGTGTGTGTGTGTGTGTGTGTGTGTGTGGTAACGTAATATAATCCTTTACATGGCGACTCCCGTTACTTCCGAGGGCTTGGTCTTCCCCACTAAGACAGCCCTGTAAAAATGTGTCTGTCCCCAATCTTCCCCTGTATCACAGCCCTTTAAAAGTTGTCTCTTCCCAGTCTTCCCCTGTAACACAGCCCTATAATATGTCATGTCAGTAATTACTTGTCTGTTGCTTGGGGCACTGCCCCACTTTTACAACCCTGAGCTATCATTATTAATCGCCCCTGACGATGCACACAAACACGCGCACAAGTGTACACACACACACACACACACACACACACACACACACACACACACACACACACACACACACACACACACACACACACACACACACAGAGAGCCCCTCTGGTTAGCCATAGGCTCTCATTATCAGCCGCTTTGACTGACTGGTCAGAGGACTTCAATATCAACCACTGCTTTGTGACAACCCTTTAGCCCCGAGGATAGCTCAGTTATGTGTGTGTGTGTGTGTGTGTGTGTGTGTGTGTGTGTCGCTAATACATAGCGGGGATGTGACAATTGGACCATTTTTCTTAATGATTAAACTGCCATTTTGTATCGGTTTTCCCGTATAATTCCACGTGAATTCACAATGCAGACAGTACAGTACATGTCTGCATGTCTTAGAGTCTCATGGGTTCCTCTACAGTCTACAGGGATTAGTCTTTTTTTTCCTCGTTGCTGTTTCAATATTACCTCCAGCTATTCACATGATGTCCTTTATCTGCAATCAATCATAACAACATCTCTAATTCCATGACAACAAACTGGTAACTATGCAGGAGACAAACAACAAGAAGTGCAGCATTTAATATTTCGCTGAAAAATATGCAGTACTGAGTAGACTGCATAGCGTGTGTGTGTGTGTGTGTGTGTGTGTGTGTGTGTGTGTGTGTGTGTGTGTGTGTGTGTGTGTGCGTGTCAACAGGGTGACAGTCTTACCGTTGTCTTCAACAGAGAAGAGGAAGAGGTCTGTGGTTGCGCTCTCTTCATTTCTTAACACATAGCAGATCTTTAGGTCATCAATGTCAGCTGCAAAGAGAGGAGGAGGAGGAAGAGAAAGAGGAGGAGGAGGAGGAAGAGGAGAAGGAGGAGGAAGAGGAGGAAGAGGAAGAGGAAGAGGAGGAAGAGGAGGAGAAGGAGGAGGAGGAGAAGGAAGAGGAGAAGGAGGAGGAGGAGGAGGAAGAGGAGGAAGAGGAGTAGGAAGAGGAGGAAGAGGTGGAGAAGGAGGAGGAGGAGAAGGAAGAGGAGAAGTAGGAGGGGGAGAGAAAAAGGAGGAGGAAGATGAGGGGGAGGAAGAGGAAGAAGAAGAGAAGGAACGGGAGGATGAGGAGAAGGAGGAAGATGAGGAAGAAGAGAAATAGCGGGAGGAGGAGAAGGAGGAGGAAGATGAGGAGGAATAGGAGGGGGAAGAGGAGGATGAGGGGGAAGAAGATGAAGAACAAGAGGAGGGGGAAGAGGAGGAGGAAGAGGGTAGGAGGACATGTTAACTGACAATCTGTTTTCTGAACAGAAAATAAACCTCTAGCATACTAGCGATCTTAATAATGCTCCTCATATGTCATGGATATTTTTTTACAAAGGCTATTTTATCAAACAGAAAGATGTCTTTCGGGTTTCTGTATTTATATGGGTATGTACAGTATGTGTATACTTGGTGTGTACTCCTGTAGATCCTTGAACATGTATGTCAGTCTTCAGAAAATGTCCACCGTCACCCCTTCCTTCAACCTTTAGAAAATGTCCACTTTCACCGCCAAGAACAGTGTTTACATATATCTTTTTTTTAAACTGCTTCATAAGGACGAGAGAAACATATGGCGGAGGCGTCATTAATAGCCCACGCTACTCGTCATAGGGGCGATGCGGTTTCAATAAATATACATTCCCATAACAACTGAAAAGAAGTCTCAAATAGCCGCTTGTCCCTTTTAATAGCCGGGAATCATTACAGCAAATTAAATGCCCTTTTTTCAAACACACGTCCAATCTAAATAAATGGTTTATTTACATGTTTTATTTACTCTGTCATCGTTGCTAACCAAAAAGTTAAACACGACATGAATGCTACCGGTACTGGCTCTCCAGGAGGAGGAGGAGGAGGAGAAGGAGGAGGAGGGGAAGGAAGAGGAGGAAGAGGAGAAAGTACTGCTCTCCACGGTGCTGAAGCGTGAAATTGGGGGTGTATCAAATCAAATCAAATTGTATTTGTCACATGTGCCGAATATGTAGTAGACCGAATAAAACCTTACAGTGAAATGTTTATTTTAACAAACCCTTAACCGACAATGCACTTTTAAGAAAAATATCTTAAAAATAGATAAGTAAAAAAAATAAAAAAAATAATGCGAGTAACAACTAATTAAAGAGCAGCAGTAAAATAACAATAGCGAGGCTATATGATAGATGTATGATAGGCTGCCTAATCTTTGCAAGTCTGATCTGTGATGTTTTTGTTATTGGAATACTTATTCTGGTCATACTGAGGTCAGTGAGGTAGTCTTTTTAACAAAACATTTGTGAGCAAAAGCCGTTTGCAAATAAGGAAAAGACACCTGGCTGAAAATAGAAGCCTGTCTCTAATACGAACCAGTTGTGTTTAAGGGATTGAAGGAAATAAAGGCCTGGGCTATTAATACATTTTTTTACAGTAATTTACAATGCATTGGTTGGTTACTTTCTTATTAATGCATTTTGAAGAGTATCCTACCTGGTTCTTCTGTTTTCCTGTTCTCCTATGGTTTACTACTATTTAGCATATTTACAGTGCATTCGGAAAGTATTCTGACCACTTGACGTTTTTCACACGTTGTTACGTTACAGCCTTATTCTAAAATGGATGACATTTATTCCTCATCAATCTACACACAATACCCCATAATGACATCACAATGCCCCATAATGACATCACAATACCCCATAATGACATCACAATACCCCATAATCACAAAGCAAAAAAAACATTATTAATATTTATTGTTGCAAATGTAATAAAAAAAATACAAAACTGAAATGTCTCATTTACATAAGTATTCAGACCCTTTGCTATGAGACTCTAAATTGAGCTCAGGTGCATCCTGTTTCCATTGATCATCCTTGAGATGTTTCTACAACTTGTACAGTACACACTGTAGACACAGACAGCTTGAGATTTGAGGAAAGTAAAATTATTCATAACTAATTCCATTGTTACTGACTTTTATTACAAAGTTAAAAACGATGAGTCAGTTTAAACAACAGTGAAATGCAAAGAGCTGTCAAATCAGAACTTGATGACTTTGAGAAAAACTTTCATGTAAGACTTCACACTGGTTACCAAAATATCCTCAAACGCTGTTTGAAGTGAATAAGCATTAAAGGACTATTACACCACTTTTTTAAAACCTTATACTCTTTATCTCTAGCACCAAACCAGTGAAAGAAGTGCATTGGTCTGTGGATAAAAATACATGTTTTTTTGTAAAAAATAAAAAAGGAGCTACTGTTTGAACCATAGTGTGTGGAAGCTAAATTAACACAATGTACAATAATAATGCCCTGCCTAGCATTTTTATACACGACCCTAAGCATGATGGGATGTTAAAGTCACATTTAACTCAGGAACCACACCTTTATGTGAAAGCGTCTGCTTTCAATATACTTTGTATCCCTCATTTACCAGAAGTGTTTCCTTTATTTTGGCAGTTACATGTATATACACTATATACACTGAGTGTACAAAACATTAAGAACACCTGTTCTTTCCATGACATAGACTGTTAAGGTCAATCCAGGTGAACGCTATGATCCATTCACTTGTTGAATCCACTTAAAATCGGTGTACAGGAAGGGGAGGAGACAGGTTTAATAAAGATATTTAATCCTTGAGACAATTGAGACATGGCTTTTGTATATGTGCCATTCAGAGGGTGAATGGGCAAGACAAAATGTTTAAGTGCCTTTGAGCAGGGTAGGGTAGTAGGTGCCATGTACACCGGTTTGTGTCAAGAACTGCAACGCTGCTGGGTTTTTTCCACACTCAACAGTTTCCGGTGTGTATCAAGAATGGTCCACCACTCAAAGGACATCCAGCCAACTTGACACAACTGTGGGAAGCATTGGAGTCAATAAGCATACCTGTGAAATGCTTTCGAAACCTTGCAGGATCCATGCCCCGACAACTTGAGTCTGATTCGACGATGCAACCCAATATTAGGAAAAGGTTCCTAATGTTTTGTGCACTTAGTGTATATCGCATCGTGTTTGAAAATCACTTTTGATGATGTCAGCGTGTGGAAGTGTTTAACTTTTTTTTCTTCCCAATACAACATAGAAATGTACCGTTTTCTCACTGGTGCTGGAGATAATGATGCAGTTGAAAAGTGGTGGAATTATCCTTTAAGACTGGCTCACCCACTGATTATCTCTCTGTCTCGCTCTCTCTCTGTTTTGTTTTCTCTCTCTATCTTCCTCTCCCTCGTTCTCTCTATCTATCTGTCATATCATTGTTTAAAGACGGAAGCTGTCCCACCCTGCCTCTCTCTCCCACTGGTTCTCTCTCTCTCTCTCTCTCTCTCTCCCTCTCTCTCTCTCTCTCTCTCTGCTTCTCTCTCCCACTGGTTCTCTCTCTCTCTCTAACTCTCTCTGCCTCTCTCTCCCACTGGTTCTCTCTAACTCTCTCTGCCTCTCTCTCCCACTGGTTCACTCCCCCTCTCTCTCTCCCCCTCTCTCTCTCCCACTCTCTCTCTGCCATATCATTGTTAAAAGACGGAAGGTGTCCCACTTTGCAAACGTATCAATCAGCTCTGCTGTAACAGCAGCACTCTGCCTCTTGTATCGTGTGTGTATGTGTGTGTACGCGTGCGTGCGTGTGTGTGTGTGTGCGTGCGTGCGTGTGTGTGCGCATGCGTGTGTGTGTGTGTGCGCGTGTGTGTGCATGTGTGCGTGTGTGTGTGTGTATGTGTGTGTGTATATGTGTGTGTGTGTGTGTGTGTGTGTGTGTGTGTGTGCGTGTATTTCTCGCTCTCGTATCACGCTGAGTTGCTGTTTCCATTTCTTATCACCCCTCCAGCGTGGGTTTATCAACTCTGAGGGACAGTATTCCGGAGACAGAATAATTAAGCCTACTTCTGGGTTCAATAGAGAATATACACTGAAAGTCTATTTTTATACAGAAATATAGACTTAAAGACATGCTCCGGAACTTTGGTTCATACGGTACATGCATAATCTATGAGCAGAATAACAATTTAACTTCACCTAGCAACGAAATAAATCCCTAAGCAACTTTTCTCTGGAAGATGTTTGGCGCCATTTTCGATACATTTTTTTTAACACGTGGGCCAGCCCCCTAGCAATTTGAGTTCCAGCCAATGAGCTTCAGCCCCTTCCCATTTGAGAGCACACACAGCAGAGAGAGTATTCCTCTGCACCTGCTTTAACATCTGAAAACTTGTGAGACAAATAAACTTTGATTTGAGAGTGAGCAATGATGTGCTGCACATATCTGCACAGATATGATGTAGTACGCAATTTTCTGGGACCAGTTTTGGCTCTTGAAAAAAAATTGTATGGACAATCTCTTTAATCTGTCTGGGAAACCTGGCATGAAGATTCCAGGACCCAGATTACATAAACCTCTGGACAATTTATTTTTAACCTAAATAAAATGGTAAACTAAAAATGTTCAACAAGAATCCACTGAAAGTACATTTTTGAATTAGACTTAATCTGCTAGTAGGAAACCAGCCCTTGAAAGTTAAAGTACTGCATTGACTCCACCAGAAAGAAACAGCACACATAAAATAAATACTATAGTATTCACTGTAGTGATTTTGTGGTCTAAAGTCAGGAAAAAACACTACAGTGAAAACTGTAGTATTTACTGTAGTATTTACTGTAGTACTTACAGTTAACTATAGAATACATATTGTAGTTAAATAACTGTTGTATACAGTGTCTTCGGAAAGTATTCAGAGCTCTTGACTTTTTCCACATTTTGTTACGTTACAACCTTATTCTTAAATTGATCAAATAAAAACATTTCCTGAGCAATCTACACACAACACCCCATAATGACTAAGCGAAAACATGTTTTTTTAGAAATGTTTGCATCATTTAAAATGTGTGAAATAATTAATTAAATTATAAAAACAGAAATTTAAAAATAATTTTAAAATAAACATAAATACCTTATTTACATAAGTATTCAGAGCCTTTGCTATTAGACTTGAAATTGAGCTCAGGTGCATCCTGTTTCCAATGATCATCCTTGAGATGTTTCTACAACTTATACAGTACACACTGTAGACACAGACAGCTTGAGTTTTGAGGAAAGTAAAATTATTCATAACTAATTCCATTGTTACTGACTTTTATTACAAAGTTAAAAACGATGAGTCAGTTTAAACAACAGTGAAATGCAAAGAGCTGTCAAATCAGAACTTGATGATTTTGAGAAAAACTTTCATGTAAGACTTCACACTGGTTACCAAAATATCCTCAAATGCTGTTTGAAGCGAATAATTAATTATAAACAGAAAGGTAAAAATAACTTAAAAATAAACTGAAATACTTTATTTACATAAGTATTCAGACCCTTTGCTATGAGACTCTAAATTGAGCTCAGGTGCACCCTGTTTCCATTGATTATCCTTGAGATGTTTCTACAACTTGATTGGAGTCCACCTTATAGTAAATTAAATTAATTGGACATTATTTGGAAAGGCACACACCTGTCTATATAAGGTCCCACAGTTGACAGTGCATGTCAGAGCAAAAACCAAGCCATGAGGTTGAAGGAATTGACTGTAGAGCTCCGAGACAGGATTGTGTCGAGGCACAGATCTGGGGAAGGGTACCAAAAATGTCTGCAGCATTGAAGATCCCCAAGAACACAGTGGCCTCCATCATTCTTAAAAATAGGAAGTTTGGAACAACCAAGACTTTTCCTAGAGCTGGCCGCCCAGCAAAACTAAGCAATCGGGGGAGAAGTGCCTTGGTCAGAGAGGTCATCAAGAATCCAATGGTCACTGATAGAGCTCCAGAGTTCCTCTGTGGAGATGGGAGAACCATCCAAAAAGGACAACCATCTCTGCAGCACTCCACCAATCAGGCCTACAGTAGGGTGGCCAGACGGAAGCCACTCCTCAGTAAAAGGCACTGGGAGACTAGTCAGGATTGAGGGAAAGAGGACCGGAGCAAAGTATAGAGAGATCCATGATGAAAACCTGCTCCAGAGCACTGGAAGACGAAGATTCACCTCCCAACAAGACAACGACCCTAAGCACACAGCCAAGACAATGCAGGAGTGGCTCTGAATGTTCTTGAGTGGCCCAGCTTAGAGCAACACAACCCATCCAACCTGACAGAGCTTGAGAGAATCAGCAGAGAAGAATGGGAGAAACTCGCCAAATACAGGTATGCCAAGCTTGTAGAGTGATACCCAAGAAGACTTGCGGCTGTAATCACTGCCAAAGGTGCTTCAACAAAGTACTGATTAAAGGGTCTGAATACTTATGTAAATATATATTTTTTGTATAAATAGGCAAACATTTCGAAAACCTGTTTTTGCTTTGTCATTATGGATATTATGTGTTGACTGATGATAAAAAAACAATTGAATACATTTTTAGAATAAGGCTGTACCATAATAAAATGTGGAAAAAGTCAAGGGGTCTGAATACTTTCCGAAGGCACTGTGTATTACGGAACGAAAATATAAGCGTTACATGCAACAACTTCAAAGATTTTACTGAGCTACAGTCAATTAAAATACATTAATTAGGCCCTAATCTATGGATTGTTCATGATTGTGCAGGGGTGCAGCCATGGATGGGCCTGGGAGGGCTAAGGCCTACATACTTGGCAGCCAAAAAGAAAAAACAAAAAAAATGAAGGGCTTAATTTGTTACGCCTGCTCCAGCATCCGAGGGTGTCATTACTCACACCTGTCACCGTCATTACTAACACCTGTCACCGTCATTACTCACACCTGTCACCGTCATTACTCACACCTGTCACCATCATTACTCACACCTGTCACCGTCATTACTCACACCTGTCACCGTCATTACTCACACCTGTCACCGTCATTACTCACACCTGTCACCGTCATTACTCACACCTGTCACCGTCATTACTCACACCTGTCACCATCATTACTCACACCTGTCACCGTCATTACTCACACCTGTTACCATCATTACTCACACCTGTTACCACCTGTTACCATCATTACCCACACCTGTCACCATCATTACTCACACCTGTCACCATCATTACTCACACCTGTCTCCATCATTACTCACACCTGTTACCACCTGTTACCATCATTACCCACACCTGTCACCATCATTACTCACACCTGTCACCATCATTACTCACACCTGTCACCATCATTACTCACACCTGTCACCGTCATTACTCACACCTGTCACCATCATTACTGACACCTGTCACCGTCATTACTCACACCTGTCACCATCATTACTCACACCTGTCACCATCATTACTCACACCGGTCACCATCATTACTCACACCTGTCACCGTCATTACTCACACCTGTCACCATCATTACTCACACCTGTCAACATCATTACTCACACCTGTCAACATCATTACTCACACCTGTCACCATCATTACTCACACCTGTCAACATCATTACGCGCATCAGCGCTCGTTGGACTCACCTAGACTCCTTCACTTTGTTGATTGCCCCTCTATATCTGTCCGTTCCTCAGTTGGTTGCCTATGTGCTTCTACACCTGCATTGCTTGCTGTTTGGGGTTTTAGGCTGGGTTTCTGTACAGCACTTTGAGATATCAGCTGATGTACGAAGGACTATATAAATAAATTTGATTACTGATTACATTACTCATTACTCACACCTGTCACCATCATTACTCACACCTGTCACCATCATTACTCACACCTGTCACCGTCATTACTCACACCTGTCACCATCATTACTGACACCTGTCACCGTCATTACTCACACCTGTCACCATCATTACTCACACCTGTCACCATCATTACTCACACCTGTCACCATCATTACTCACACCTGTCACCATCATTACTCACACCGGTCACCATCATTACTCACACCTGTCACCGTCATTACTCACACCTGTCACCATCATTACTCACACCTGTCAACATCATTACTCACACCTGTCAACATCATTACTCACACCTGTCACCATCATTACTCACACCTGTCAACATCATTACGCGCATCAGCGCTCGTTGGACTCACCTAGACTCCTTCACTTTGTTGATTGCCCCTCTATATCTGTCCGTTCCTCAGTTGGTTGCCTATGTGCTTCTACACCTGCATTGCTTGCTGTTTGGGGTTTTAGGCTGGGTTTCTGTACAGCACTTTGAGATATCAGCTGATGTACGAAGGACTATATAAATAAATTTGATTTTGATTTTGATTTGATTTTATTTTATTTATGTCAGCATTATTATCGTAATGTCGTTTTGTTCCCCCGTCCAGACGCTGTTCTTGTTTTGTTATATGTCCATTGTTTCATTAATTGTTCACTCCCTGTACTTGCTTCTTGTCTCCAGCGTCGGTCCTTACAAAATGCTGACACCACTATTTGAAGCATCAGGGAGTTCATGATTTTTGTGTTTTGGTGGTGACGTCGGGTCAGGGTGCCTCCACCGATGGAACCAGGGGTGCCTCAGCTGGCTCGTTGGGCTTCCACGACATAGCTGGCTCGTTGGGCTTCCACGACTTAGCTGGCTCGTTGGGCTTCCACGACTTAGCTGGCTCGTTGGGCTTCCACGACTTAGCTGGCTCGTTGGGCTTCCACGACTTAGCTGGCTCGTTGGGCTTCCACACCTCAGATGGCTCGTTGGGCTTCCACGACTCAGCTGGCTCGTTGGGCTTCCACGACTCAGCTGGCTCGCTGGGCTTCCACGACTCGCTGGCTCGTTGGGCTTCCACGACTTAGCTGGCTCGAGAGGTTTCCTTGCCTCAGCCGGCTTGTCAGGCTCCCACACCTCAACCCGCATGTCAGACTCCCACAGCTCAGCGGGATCGTCAAGCTTTCACGCCTCAGCCGGCTCGTCGGGCTTCTATGCCTCGGCCGGCTTGTCCAGCGCCCATGCCTTGGCCACCCCGTCAGGCTTGGGACGCCGGGGGGGGGGACGACTGCTCCCGCTTCACGTCTCTGGCACTCGAGGGTGCCAGGCTGCCCGTCGTTATGCACACTGTCACCATCATTATGCACACTGTCACCATCATTATGCACACTGTCACCATCATTATACACACTGTCACCATCATTATGCACACTGTCACCATCAATATGCACACTGTCACCATCAATATGCACACTGTCACCATCATTATGCACACTGTCACCATCATTATGCACACTGTCACCATCATTATGCACACTGTCACCATCATTATGCACACTGTCACCATCATTACCCACATCAGCGCTCATTGGACTCACCTGGACTCCTTCACTTTGTTAATCGACCCTCTATATCTGTCGGTTTCTCAGTTGGTCCCCTGTCCAGACGATGTTCTTGTTTTGTTATACTGTATGTCCATTGTTTCATTAATTCCTCTCTGGGATAAGTTGGACGCTTGCGTCCCACCTGGCCAAAAGCCAGTGAAAATGCAGAGCGCCAAATTCAAATAAAATACTATAAAAATCAAACTTTCATTAAATCACACATGCAAGATACCAAATTAAAGCTACACTCGTTGTGAATCCAGCCAACATGTCATATTTCAAAAAGGCTTTTCGGCGAAAGCATAAGATGCTATTATCTGATGATAGCACAACAGTAAACAATGAGAGAGTAGCATATTTAAACTCTGCAGGCGCGACACAAAACGCAGAAATAAAAATATAATTCATGCCTTACCTTTGACGAGCTTCTTTTGTTGGCACTCCAATATGTCCCATAAACATCACAAATGGTCCTTTTGTTTGATTAATTCCGTCGATATATATCCAAAATGTCCATTTATTTGGTGCGTTTGATCCAGAAAAACACTGGTTCCAACTTGACCAACGTCATGACAAAATACAGTGCCTTGCGAAAGTATTCGGCCCCCTTGAACTTTGCGACCGTTTGCCACATTTCAGGCTTCAAACATAAAGATATAAAACTGTATTTTTTTGTGAAGAATTAACAACAAGTGGGACACAATCATGAAGTGGAACGACATTTATTGGATATTTAAAACTTTTTTAACAAATCAAAAACTGAAAGATTGGGCGTGCAAAATTATTCAGCCCACTTAAGTTAATACTTTGTAGCGCCACCTTTTGCTGCGATTACAGCTGTAAGTCGCTTGGGGTATGTCTCTATCAGTTTTGCACATCGAGAGACTGACATTTTTTCCCATTCCTCCTTGCAAAACAGCTCGAGCTCAGTGAGGTTGGATGGAGAGCATTTGTGAACAGCAGTTTTCAGTTCTTTCCACAGATTCTCGATTGGATTCAGGTCTGGACTTTGACTTGGCCATTCTAACACCTGGATATGTTTATTTTTGAACCATTCCATTGTAGATTTTGCTTTATGTTTTGGATCATTGTCTTGTTGGAAGACAAATCTCCGTCCCAGTCTCAGGTCTTTTGCAGACTCCATCAGGTTTTCTTCCAGAATGGTCCTGTATTTGGCTCCATCCATCTTCCCATCAATTTTAACCATCTTCCCTGTCCCTGCTGAAGAAAAGCAGGCCCAAACCATGATGCTGCCACCACCATGTTTGACAGTGGGGATGGTGTGTTCAGCTGTGTTGCTTTCACGCCAAACATAACGTTTTGCATTGTTGCCAAAAAGTTCAATTTTGGTTTCATCTGACCAGAGCACCTTCTTCCACATGTTTGGTGTGTCTCCCAGGTGGCTTGTGGCAAACTTTAAACAACACTTTTTATGGATATCTTTAAGAAATGGCTTTCTTCTTGCCGCTCTTCTATAAAGGCCAGATTTGTGCAATATACGACTAATTGTTGTCCTATGGACAGAGTCTCCCACCTCAGCTGTAGATCTCTGCAGTTCATCCAGAGTGATCATGGGCCTCTCGGCTGCATCTCTGATCAGTCTTCTCCTTGTATGAGCTGAAAGTTTAGAGGGACGGCCAGGTCTTGGTAGATTTGCAGTGGTCTGATACTCCTTCCATTTCAATATTATCGCTTGCACAGTGCTCCTTGGGATGTTTAAAGCTTGGGAAATCTTTTTGTATCCAAATCCGGCTTTAAACTTCTTCACAACAGTATCTCGGACCTGCCTGGTGTGTTCCTTGTTCTTCATGATGCTCTCTGCGCTTTTAACGGACCTCTGAGACTATCACAGTGCAGGTGCATTTATACGGAGACTTGATTACACACAGGTGGATTGTATTTATCATCATTAGTCATTTAGGTCAACATTGGATCATTCAGAGATCCTCACTGAACTTCTGGAGAGAGTTTGCTGCACTGAAAGTAAAGGGGCTGAATAATTTTGCACGCCCAATTTTTCAGTTTTTGATTTGTTAAAAAAGTTTGAAATATCCAATAAATGTCGTTCCACTTTATGATTGTGTCCCACTTGTTGTTGATTCTTCACAAAAAAATACAGTTTTATATCTTTATGTTTGAAGCCTGAAATGTGGCAAAAGGTCGCAAAGTTCAAGGGGGCCGAATACTTTCGCAAGGCACTGTATCTCAAAAGTTACCTGTAAACTTTGCCAAAACATTTCAAACTACTTTTGTAATACAACTTTAGGTATTTTTTTAAACGTAAATAATCGATAAAATTGAAGACGGAATGATCTGTGTTCAATACAGGAAGACAACAAACTCAAGCATGCTTTCTGGTCTTGCGCCTCTATCAAACAGTACACATGACGTGACACTTGTTCAAGATGGCCATACTTCTTCATTACACAAAGGAATAACGTCAACCAATTTCTAAAGAAGCGGAAGCGGTAGGAACTGCAAGAAGGTCCCTTAGAAATGATTTCTCAATGAAAACGCATTGTGACAGTGACCTCGAAAAAAAATCTGAATGGTTTGTCCTCAGGGTTTTGCCTGCTACATAAGTTATGTTATACTCACAGACATGATTCAAACAGTTTTAGAAACTTCAGAGTGTTTTCTATCCAAAAGTACTTATTTATCTGTTATTTTACCAGGTAAGTTGACTGAGAACACATTCTCATTTCTAGCAACAACCTGGGGAATAGTTACAGGGGAGAGGAGGGGGATGAATGAGCCAATTGTAAACTGGGGATTATTAGGTAACCGTGATGGATGAGGGCCAGATTGGGAATTTAGCCAGGACACCGGGTTTAACACCCCCACTTTTACGATAAGTGCAATGGGATCTTTAATGACCTCAGAGAGTCAGGACACCTGTTTAACATCCCATCCGAAAGACCGCACCCTACACAGGGCAGTGTCCCCAATCACTGCCCTGGGGTATTGGGATATTTTTTTAGACCAGAGGAAAGAGTGCCTCCTACTGGCCCTTCAACACCATTTCCAGCAGCATCTGGTCTCCCATCCAGGAACTGACCATAATCAACCCTGCTTAGCTTCAGAAGCAAGCCAGCAGTGGTATGCAGGGTGGTATGCTGCTGACCAGGACTGACCCTGCTTAGCTTCAGAAGTAAGCCAGCAGTGGTATGCAGGGTGGCATGCTGCTAACAATATGCAAATCTTATATTCTGGGGATGAGTAGCAGGAAGTTGAAATTGGGCACGCTATTTATCCAAAAGTGAAAATACTGCCCCCTATCCCGAATAAGTTAAATGTTCACTCCCTACACATGCTTCACATCTCCAGCGTCTTTCCTTACATTATTATATACAGGAATATTCTTCAGCCCTAGCACTATCCTGTAGAGTTTATATAGACTGTACTATCCTGTAGTGTTTATACAGACTGCACTATCCTGTAGTGTTTATATAGACTGTACTGTCCTGTAGTGTTTGTATAGACTGTACTATCCTGTAGTGTTTATATAGACTGTACTATCCTGTAGTGTTTATATAGACTGTACTATCCTGTAGTGTTTATATAGACTGTACTGTCCTGTAGTGTTTATATAGACTGTACTATCCTGTAGTGTTTATATAGACTGTACTATCCTGTAGTGTTTATATAGACTGTACTATCCTGTAGTGTTTATATAGACTGTACTATCCTGTAGTGTTTATATAGACTGTACTATCCTGTAGTGTTTATATAGACTGTACTATCCTGTAGTGTTTATATAGACTGTACTATCCTGTAGTGTTTATATAGACTGTACTATCCTGTAGTGTTTATATAGACTGTACTATCCTGTAGTGTTTATATAGACTGTACTATCCTGTAGTGTTTATATAGACTGTACTATTCTGTAGTGTTTATATAGACTGTACTATCCTGTAGTGTTTATATAGACTGTACTATCCTGTAGTGTTTATATAGACTGTACTATCCTGTAGTGTTTATATAGACTGTACTGTCCTGTAGTGTTTATATAGACTGCACTATCCTGTAGAGTTTATATAGACTGTACTATCCTGTAGTGTTTATACAGACTGCACTATCCTGTAGTGTTTATATAGACTGTACTGTCCTGTAGTGTTTGTATAGACTGTACTATCCTGTAGTATTTATATAGACTGTACTATCCTGTAGTGTTTATATAGACTGTACTATCCTGTAGTGTTTATATAGACTGTACTATCCTGTAGTGTTTATACAGACTGCACTATCCTGTAGTGTTTATATAGACTGTACTGTCCTGTAGTGTTTGTATAGACTGTACTATCCTGTAGTGTTTATATAGACTGTACTGTCCTGTAGTGTTTTTATAGACTGTACTATCCTGTAGTGTTTATATAGACTGTACTATCCTGTAGTGTTTTTATAGACTGTACTGTCCTGTAGTGTTTTTATAGACTGTACTATCCTGTAGTGTTTGTATAGACTGTACTATCCTGTAGTGTTTATATAGACTGTACTGTCCTGTAGTGTTTTTATAGACTGTACTATCCTGTAGTGTTTTTATAGACTGTACTATCCTGTAGTGTTTTTATAGACTGTACTATCCTGTAGTGTTTATATAGACTGTACTATCCTGTAGTCTTTTTATAGACTGTACTAACTGTATTGAGATGAGGCCAAAATGGAAGCTACAAGGCAAGGAAACATGGCAGAACTAGAAGTATTTAAATCCTTCTGTTCACCTGATTTAGAATTCCTCGCAATCAAATGTAGACCGCATTATCTACCAAGAGAATTCTCTTCGATTATAATCACAGCCGTATATATCCCCCCTAAGCAGACACATCGATGGCTCTGAACAAACTTTATTTGACTCTTTGCAAACTGGAATCCATTTATCCGGAGGCTGCATTCATTGTTGCTGGGGATTTTAACAAGGCTAATCTGAAAACAAGACTCCCAAAATTTTATCAGCATATTGATTGCGCAACCAGGGGTGGAAAAACCTTGGATCATTGTTACTCTAACTTCCGCGACGCATATAAGGCCCTGCCCCGCCCTCCTTTCGGAAAAGCTGACCACGACTCCATTTTGTTGATCCCTGCCTACAGACAGAAACTAAAACAAGAGGCTCCCACGCTGAGGTCTGTCCAACGCTGGTCCGACCAAGCTGACTCCACACTCCAAGACTGCTTCCATCACGTGGACTGGGACATGTTTCGTATTGCGTCAGATAACAATATTGACGAATACGCTGATTCTGTGTGCGAGTTCATTAGAACGTGTGTTGAAGATGACGTTCCCATAGCAACGATTAAAACATTCCCTAACCAGAAACCGTGGATTGATGGCAGCATTCGCGTGAAACTGAAAGAGCGAACCACTGCTTTTAATCAGGGCAAGGTGACTGGTAACATGACCAAATACAAACAGTGCAGCTATTCCCTCCACAAGGCTATCAAACAAGCTAAGCGTCAGTACAGAGACAAAGTAGAATCTCAATTCAACGGCTCAGACACAAGAGGCATGTGGCAGGGTCTACAGTCAATCACGGACTACAGGAAGAAATCCAGCCCAGTCACGGACCAGGATGTCCTGCTCCCAGGCAGACTAAATAACTGTTTTGCCCGCTTTGAGGACAATACAGTGCCACTGACACGGCCTGCAACGACAACATGCAGACTCTCCTTCACTGCAGCCGAGGTGAGTAAGACATTTAAACGTGTTAACCCTCGCAATGCTGCAGGCCCAGACGGCATCCCAAGCCGCGCCCTCAGAGCATGCGCAGACCAGCTGGCCGGTGTGTTTACGGACATATTCAATCAATCCCTATACCAGTCTGCTGTTCCCACATGCTTCAAGAGGGCCAACCATTGTTCCTGTTCCCAAGAAAGCTAAGGTAACTGAGCTAAATGACTACCGCCCCGTAGCACTCACTTCCGTCATCATGAAGTGCTTTGAGAGACTAGTCAAGGACCATATCACCTCCACCCTACCCGACACCCTAGACACACTCCAATTTGCTTACCGCCCAAATAGGTCCACAGACGATGCAATCTCAACCACACTGCACACTGCCCTAACCCATCTGGACAAGAGGAATACCTATGTGAGAATGCTGTTCATCGACTACAGCTCGGCATTCAACACCATAGTACCCTCCAAGCTCGTCATCAAGCTCGAGACCCTGGGTCTCGACCCCGCCCTGTGCAACTGGGTACTGGACTTCCTGACGGGCCGCCCCCAGGTGGTGAGGGTAGGCAACAACATCTCCACCCCGCTGATCCTCAACACTGGGGCCCCACAAGGGTGCGTTCTGAGCCATCTCCTGTACTCCCTGTTCACCCACGACTGCGTGGCCACGCACGCCTCCAACTCAATCATCAAGTTTGCGGACGACACAACAGTGGTAGGCTTGATTACCAACAACGACGAGACGGCCTACAGGGAGGAGGTGAGGGCCCTCGGAGTGTGGTGTCAGGAAAATAACCTCACACTCAACGTCAACAAAACTAAGGAGATGATTGTGGACTTCAGGAAACAGCAGAGGGAACACCCCCCTATCCACATCGATGGAACAGTAGTGGAGAGGGTAGCAAGTTTTAAGTTCCTCGGCATACACATCACAGACAAACTGAATTGGTCCACTCACACAGAGAGCATCGTGAAGAAGGCGCAGCAGCGCCTCTTCAACCTCAGGAGGCTGAAGAAATTCAGTTTGTCACCAAAAGCACTCACAAACTTCTACAGATGCACAATCGAGAGCATCCTGGCGGGCTGTATCAACGCCTGGTACGGCAACTGCTCCGCCCACAACCGTAAGGCTCTCCAGAGGGTAGTGAGGTCTGCACAACGCATCACCGGGGGCAAACTACCTGCCCTCCAGGACACCTACACCACCCGATGTTACAGGAAGGCCATAAAGATCATCAAGGACATCAACCACCCGAGCCACTGCCTGTTCACCCCGCTATCATCCAGAAGGCGAGGTCAGTACAGGTGCATCAAAGCTGGGACCGAGAGACTGAAAAACAGCTTCTATCTCAAGGCCATCAGACTGTTAAACAGCCACCACTAACATTGAGTGGCTGCTGCCAACACACTGACACTGACACTGACTCAACTCCAGCCACTTTAATAATGGGAATTGATGGGAAAGGATGTAAATATATCACTAGCCACTTTAAACAATGCTACCTTATATAATGTTACTTACCCTACATTATTAATCTCATATGCATACGTATATACTGTACTCTATATCATCGACTGCATCCTTATGTAATACATGTATCACTAGCCACTTTAACTATGCCACTTTGTTTACATACTCACCTCATGTATATACTGTACTCGATACCATCTACTGTATCCTGCCTATGCTGCTCTGTACCATCACTCATTCATATATCCTTATGTACATATTCTTTATCCCCTTACACTGTGTATAAGACAGTAGTTTTGGAATTGTTAGTTAGATTACTTGTTGGTTATTACTGCATTGTCGGAACTAGAAGCACAAGCATTTCGCTACACTCGCATTAACATCTGCTAACCATGTGTATGTGACAAATAACATTTGATTTGGTTTGATTTGATTTGAGTATTGAGATGGGGCCCTAACACAAGGCAGAGAAACATGGCAGAACTAGAAGTATTGAGATGGGGCCCTAATACAAGGCACAGAAACATGACAGAACTAGAAGTATTAAGATGGGGCCCTAACACAAGGCACAGAAACATGGCAGAACTAGAAGTATTGAGATGGGGCCCTAACACAAGGCACAGAAACATGGCAGAACTAGAAGTATTGAGATGGGGCCATAATGGAAGCTACATTGGTATAACTTGAAGTATTGAGACGAGGCACTAGCACAAGGCACATAGACCTGGTATAAAAAGAGACAATATGTAAAAGAAGACAAGGAGAAGAAGAAACTCTGACGTTTTGAGACACAGCCTCAATGTAAGGCATGTAGCTATGGCAGATTTAAAAGGAGACGAGGAGAGGGGCTTAGTTAACACTATTGAGACCCTGCCGTAATGCATGATATGGCAGATCTAAAAGGAGACGAGGAGAGAGGGTCAGTTAACACTATTGAGACCCTGCCGTAACGCATGACATAGCAGATCTAAAAGTATACTAATGTAAGGCAGAAGGCAGAAAGACCTGGCAGAATTAGAAGTATTGAGATGAGCCCCTAATGGAAGCTACAAGGCACAGAGATCTGGCAGAACTAGAAGTCAACATTCTGAACCGTAGGGCACTCAGGTCATGAAATATTTAGCAAGGTGCATCGTGGGACCAGACCAGGGTAGTAGAAGGGGTAAATAAAGACAAGAGTGTCTCTTTCGCCTCGCTGCATCCTCTGATGAAAATGTTTGCTGAGTCTCTCTCTCCTCCCATATCTATTTCTCTTCTTCCATCTCTCTCTTTATCTCTCTCTCTCGCCCTCTCCTTTCATCTTTCCTTTTGTCCTTCCATTTCTTTCTCCTTGCCCCCCCTCTCTTTCCCTCTCTCCCCTCCTCCCCTCTTTTTTTTCCCACTCTCTCGCTCCCCCTCGCTCTCTCTCTCTCTGTATATCCCTCCCTCTCCCCCTTCTCCCCTATCTCCCTTTCCCAGACACAGTGACACTCTGGTTGCTGTCAGAAGAATTTTCTGTCTTCCAGAAAGAGAAGCCTCTGCTTCCGTCTGTCTGCCTGCCTCTGTTTCTAGTCTTGGCTTCCCTCCACAGTGATTTTGACTAGATGGCATGCAGCCACGGACAGAATTGACTTTCGTAGCATGTTAGGAGAAACTTTGCAGCAGGTTATGATAAATAACGTAGCAGGATAGGAAAAATAGGGTTAAGGTTAACAAAAATGCTAAAAAAAAATCTTCCTGACGTGAACATGTATACCATCTAGCACAACCCTCCACACCTCGGTGCCTCTCTCCTCGCCTCCTAGTATGACTGGGTTTGAATCCTAGACTTGTCTCTACAATGTGTTTACAACACACTCAGCATGTCACATAAAGACACATAACACGACACTTCCAAAGTCTTTTACAGAGAATTATCTTACACATATCACTACACTTCCAAAGAGTTTTACAGAGAATTATCTTACATTATCGTCTCTCATACACACAATCATGCACACACACCTACACTTACTCTGACCCATGATCCATTACTTTGCTCGTCTCATTGAAAAAGTCACTGTACCGAACTGCCATTTGGGAAACAGCCCAGAATGAAACATCTCCCCAAACTGGTGTACTTTGAGGAACTCTCAGGTGTGCCTTTTGGAACTCTCAGGAGTGCCTTTAGGAACTCTCAGGGGTGCCTTTAGGAACTCTCAGGGGTGGCTTTTGGAACTCACGCGTGCCTTTTGGAACTCAGACGTGCCTTTTGGAACTCAGACGTGCCTCGAGGAACACTCAGGGATGCCTTTTGGAACACTCAGGGGTGCCTTTTGGAACTCTCAGGAGTGCCTTTTGGAACTCTCAGGTGTGCCTTTTGGAACTCTCAGGTGTGCCTTTTGGAACTCTCAGGTGTGCCCTTTGGAACACTCAGGGGTGCCTTTTGGAACTCTCAGGTGTGCCTTTTGGAACTCTCAGGTGTGCCTTTTGGAACTCTCAGGTGTGCCTTTTGGAACACTCAGGTGTGCCTTTTGGAACTCAGGCATGCCTTTTGGAACACTCAGGGGTGCCTTTTGGAACTTTCAGGTGTGCCTTTTGGAACTCTCAGGTGTGCCTTTTGGAACTCTCAGGAGTGCCTTTAGGAACTCTCAGGGGTGCCTTTTGGAACTCTCAGGTGTGCCTTTTGGAACTCTCAGGGGTGCCTTTTGGAACTCTCAGGGGTGCCTTTTGGAACTCTCAGGGGTGCCTTTTGGAACTCTCAGGGGTGCCTTTTGGAACTCTCAGGTGTGCCTTTTGGAACTCTCAGGTGTGCCTTTTGGAACTCAGGCGTGCCTTTTGGAACTCTCAGGTGTGCCTTTTGGAACTCTCAGGTGTGCCTTTTGGAACTCAGGTGTGCCTTTTGGAACTCTCAGGTGTGCCTTTTGGAACTCTCGGGGGTGCCCCAAAACTTCTCCTAGTCTTGATCATCTTTTTGGAACACTCATTAACCTGTACTGTGGAATGTACATGGAGTTTTGACATGGGAGCACTATTGTGGCCAACATGAAAAAAAGATGATAGTATACTCTGGTTAAATACTATAGTATTTCCTGTAGTGTTTTTGGTAAAGTCTGTAATTTTTTTGTAAGAGTTACTGTAGTATTTACTGTTGTGTCATTGTGGAATAAAATCTCATTCAATTCACGGGACCGACGCATTTGTCACGCATCATGTTCAAAACATTTTTAAGCTATTTTTTTTTTTGCTTCACAATAATTTTTTAGATACTTTCAGATGATTTGGACATTTGGAGCCTATTTAATCTATTAAAAAAGTGTCAAAGAAAATAGATTATTTGCAACGTGGATCAAATGAGATGGAGTTCATCACCACTAAAAATATGTATAAGGGACATTTTAGGTATGCTGCTGCTGAAGAAGAGAAACGGTCCAGGTCTGCCACAGTTAAAAAAAAAGGTTGGTAGACACTGGACTGCAGTGTGCTCCCACCATGCAGACCTGAGGTCCAATAACATTTATAATATTTGAATAACCTTGTGAATTTGCTTTAGTCTGCCTGGATTGCCAGATGAGCGGAGACCAGGGTTCGCAGTTAACATACAACCGCAGCCTCTATTTTCCCCTGTTAATCACACTCTGAAGAGCAAAGGCTGTAATTAAACATCTAAATTGCAGCTAATACCTCCCCCATAGATTGCCATTTCAATTCCCCAGCCAGTACTTGCCAGTTAGATTAATAATTATCCCCATCTAAATAAAATCTTTGTAATGCATTGGGTGGTTAAGTCATTATCTAGTAATTATGAACAGAGGGAATGTGTAAATATATGAGTGAATGATTAGCTGTGATTGTTACATTATCGTTTCAGATTCTGACTTTCCATGACAAAGACTTACCCATAATACCAGTTGTACATTTTAAATATAGATTTTAATATGCTATATAGATTTGAACAACGCCTCAAAGTAAATAAGCAACTGTTTTAGAAAATCATGAAATAAATGCAATCAATCAATCAATGAATCTATCAATAAATCAATGAATCTATCGGTCAATCAATAAATGAATATATCAATCATTCAATTAATTAATCAATCAATCAATCAATATATATGTCAATCAATCAATGAATCTATATATAAATTAATATATCAATCAATCAATGAATATATTTGTCAATCAATCAATTAATATATATATCAATGAATATATCAATCAATCAATTAATATGTCAATCAATCAATGAATCTATCAATCAAACAATATATCAATAAATCAATCAATCAATCAATCAATCAATGAATCAATGAATTAATCTATTAATCAATCAATCAATCAATCAGTTAATTAATCTATCAATCATTCGATCAATCAATGAATCAATGAATTAATATATTAATCAATCAATTAATCAATCAATCTATCAATCAATCAGTTAATGAATCTATCAATCATTCGATCAATCAATCTATCAATCAATCTATCAATCGATCAATGAATCTATATATCAATGAATCTATCAATCAATCAATGAATGTATATGTCAATCAATCAATGAATCTATATATCAATCAACATATCAATCAATATATTTGTCAATCAATCAATATATCAATCAATCAATGAATCTATCAATAAATTAATATATAAATCAATCAATGAATCAATCAATTAATCAATCAATTAATCTATCAATCAATCAACATAACTAAGTGATAAGAAATCATATACCCGAAGCAATCAATCGATCAAACAATCAATAATCAATAATACCGATTGGCTGGTGTCTTACCTTGACTGAAGGTGTCGATGGAGTCATTCCCTTTGCCCAGATTGATGAGGTAACCATGCTTGGGTTCCGTGGTGACGTGGAACACTAAGGAAGCCGGAACGCTGTCCCTGTCTAACGCCCGTAGAACCCTGGAGGTCACGAGGAACCCCAGGTGCCCCGTGGACAGGGTCCTCAGTGTCGGTGCGCCCTTATTCACCACCAGCTGAGGGACACCGTTATCTATGGCCACCACCGTGATATTCATTGTCTGTGTGCGCCGTGTCTCGAACACCGCGTCGGAGAACACATAGAAGTCATTGTGCGTCCCGTCGGTCATAGTAAATGAGAAGGAATCTTCGGAGGTCTCGGTGCCATCGTGTTTGTAGCTGATAAGGTTCTCGCTGAGGTCTTGCTTGGTGAAGATGGTGACCGGTGAGGTATGGTTATAGAGGAGTTTTCCATGCGCTGGTGGTTGGGTGACGGTGAACTTCAATAACAGGTCAGCTGTGTCCTGGTCCTCTGCGGTCAGCTCGAATGGCGTGAGGAGTTTACTCTGCCCCTCGGTGATCACGAGTCTGTGAAACGTTAAAACTGGTTTCTTGTTATCCACTTCCATGATAGCGACTCGGAAAGTACGGAACACCGGGTTGTAACCATCGGTTACCTCAAACTCAAAACTGTCCATCTTGACTTCGTCGTCCGAGGTATGGATGTAGTAGACTTTACTGCCAGCCAGCTGGAGTTGGGTGAATGACACGATGGGGATCCATGGTGCATCAGTACACTCCAGGTGTCCTCTAACTGGAGCTCTGGTGATGGTGAACACCAAACGTTCATCTGGACTGTCGAGATCGCTAGTACTGAGAAGATCTGTGGTCAATGTCACTCTACCGCCTTCCTTCAGAGAGACTCCCTTGCTGACCACGTCTGGGAAGACCATGTCGATGCTCCTGATGGTGATGTAGAAGTAACGATCGATCAGAGGGTTCATGCCGTCGGTGACGTCGAACTTGACCAGGTCACAGATGCCTTCCTGACCGTTGTGTGTGTAAACGATCAACCTTTTGTCCACATCCCTCTGTGTGAAATTCATGCCTAACATGATGTTCTCCAGAGAACCAGATGGGGTTTTCCTCTGTAGAACACCCTGAACAGGACCGAAGCGGATCACATAGGTCAACGCTCCATCGTCCGAGTCTAGATCGGTGGCTTTGAGGACCTTGTTGTTGATCTCTTTCGCCTCACCTACTTCCACCTCCAGACCGACATTAACCAGCATTCTCGGCGTCTCGTCGTCGAGGCCGATGATCATAACCATGGCGGTTCTCTCTACTGAATATTTCCCGTCTGTTAGAATGACGTCAAAGCTGTCCTCGGTGGTCTCAGAGTCGTCATGTTCGTAGATGAAACTGGAAGCTTCCCTAATCTGCTCTAAGGTGAAGTTTATGACTGGGACTGAGCCTGTGGCTAGCTGATTGAGGATAAAGCCGTGTTTGGGCAGTTTGGAGATGATGAAAGTCAGCTCCTCTGCTGGGATATCAGCGTCTGCTCCGTTCAGGAGATGAGTGTCTATGACTGTATTCATCCCCTCCATCACAACTATCTCCCTCAAGTAAATCTCTGGCTTTTCATCATTAGCCGGAATAATCACAATAGGGAAGAAATGCCTTTTTGATAAGTTGATACCGTCGGAGCATCTAAATGTGAACCTGTCCTCTACGGGTTCTAACCCCTTGTGGATACTCTGAACATAATATATATGTCCTTCTCTGATGTCTCTGATGTAGAAGGCGCTGACTGCCGTCCCTGACCGTGAACTCTCTGATCCAGGAGCTGGGGAGATGTTCTCCACATAACCAGACGTGGGCTGGACGATGATGGTGCAGAGAATATCATCACTGGTTGTGTCTTTGTCTTCGGCCTTTAAATACTGTGTTCCGATGGCATACTTCTCTCCTTCGACAACGATGAACTGGTCACCCACGGTTACCTCAGGGGCCTGGTTGTCAACGGGGAAGATTGTGACACGGACGTGGACACCGTTGACCTTGTTTCCGCCCACTGACCAATCATCTGACATGTCAGTTAGGGTGAGGTTGAAGCTGTCCATGATGGACGTCAGCCCAATCTCTCCGCCGGTGTGGGCATACACCACTAAACCGTTGATGATGTCGACTTGGGTGAACTTCACGGCATGTGCCCCGGCAACCAGGATGACACCAAACACGGGGGCTTTCTCGATGATGAAGGTCAGCTGGAGGTCGTCGGTGTCCTCGTCCCACCCCTGGAGGACACTCGTAGTGATCTCCATAGCTCCATTCTCTAGGACGTCCATACGTGAACCGACCGTCCCGGCCGGTAAACTGACAGCCGGCGTCTCGTCGTCAACGGGCTTCACGACGACTCTGACTTTAACCGTGACAACATGGATCCCATCGCTGACGTCGAGTTGGAACACGTCGCTCACTGTCTCGTCGCCGTTTTGGACGTATATGATCTTCCTGTCCGAGATGTCCTCTAGGAAGAAAGCTCCCCCTTTGGGTAGGTCTGAGAAGGCATGCAGGACTTGGCCGTGCAGCGGAGGCTGGCTGAGGGTAAACGATATCTGTTTACCGTCTGTGTCTGGGTCTGATGTGTCCAACTCAGCACTGGATATCACATGCATGCCTTGCTCAAACACAGAAAAGCCAGTGTTAGTGATCTGTGGTGGTTTGTTGTCAACAGGATGCAGAAAAATCCTGAAAGCCCCCTCGACGCTATTCCCGGCCGTGTCTTCGACGGAGAACCGGAACTGGAGGACGTGAGCCGTGATGCCCAGCTCCTGGTCTGGAGGACTGTAGGATATCTTGTGGTGGTTGACCTGAGCCTGCGTGAACTCGTTGACCTCAGTGTCGGGGCTGTCAGTCAGAACAATGGACCCGAACACCGCCGGGCTGTTCTCGTCTGTGTCTGTTGGCGGCTGGATCACTGTATATTTCAGGTCGTGCTCCTCAGTGTCTAGATCGGTGTAGAGAAGCATGTTCTTACCGAAATGAGTCAGCTGGTACTCCTGAACAGTCACTTGGAGCGTGGTACCGGGAAAAAGCTCAGGGGGAAGGTCGTCGATGGGTAGAACCCTGATGGTGAACGTGCTCTCGCCCGATTCGTTAGGCGGGTCATTGTCGTCATGAACTTTGAACACAAACTGGTCTATGACTGTGTCAGTGTTATGTGGTCCGGTGTGTTTATAGAACACCTTCCCATCTGTGATGTCTTTCTGCAACCACTCTGTCACCTCCTTCTCATACACCTCATCCTCAGCGTTGAACTTCCATGACTCGGGGTCCTCTGGGGCGTCGGACTGCCTCAGCAGCAACCCCCCGATGGTTGAGAATGGCGGCTCGATCATGAATTTGATCGTGGAATCTTCTGAGTCGATGTCAGCGGCGCTGAGCATCAGAGGAGAGATAGCCATAATCTGGTTCTTGAAGAGCACAAGACCAGTGTTGACATTGATGATGGGAGGCTCATCGTCCGTGGGAACAATCGTCAAGGGAAACAGGAACTCCACCTGCGAGAGAGAGAGAGAGAGAGAGAGAGAGAGAGGTTTATTTCAATAAGGTCTATAGAAATACACAATGCACTGGATCCCCCTATTATTACTAACAACAGCGACACCACGACATACTTAAAAACGTAGGTGCTGGACTGATAAAGTAGGAATGAAAAGAACACAAATTAGTGTGGTCATTAAGGTGGTAAAGCCTTGTTCAAGCCAGAATGGCCCACAGCCTATCTCCTGTTTCTGTAGCATGAGGAAGCTTAATGTACATGTACATCCCCATGAGAGGACGCTAGTCTATCACAGTGCCAAGCAGAGAAGTATTGGGACGCGAGCCTTCCAAATGGGCTAAATGCCTTTTATGCTCGCTTTGAGGCAAGCAACACTGAAGCATGCATGAGAGCACCAGCTGTTCCGGACAACTGTGTGGTTGCGCTTTCCGGAGCAAGACCTTGATTGCAAGCCATTCCCAGTGGGTCAGAAGTTTACATACACTCAATTAGTATTTGGTAGCATTGCCTTTAAATTGTTTAACTTGGGTCAAACGTTTCGGGTCGCCTTCCACAAGCTTCCAATAAGTTGGGTGAATTTTGTCCCATTCCTCCTGACAGAGCTGGTATAACTGAATCAGGTTTGTTGGCCTCCTTGCTTGAACACGCTTTTTCAGTTCTGCCCACACATTTTCTATAGGATTGAGGTTAGGGCTTTGTGATGGCCACTCCAATACCTTGACTTTGTTGTCCTTAAAACTTCTTATGGCTTAGATCTCGCAAACGGGATCGATATGACAACAGCCAGTGAAAGTGCAGGGCGCCAAATTTACAACAACAGCAATCTCATAATTAAAATTCCTCAAACATACAAGTATTTTACACCATTTTAAAGATAAACTTGTTGTTAATCCAGCCACAGTGTCCGATTTCAAAAAGGCTTTACGACGAAAGCACACCAAACGATTTTGGTAGGTCAGCACCTAGTCACAGAAAAACACAGCCATTTTTCCAGCCAAAGAGAGGAGTCTCAAAAAGCAGAAATAGAGATAAAATGAATCACTAACCTTTGATGATCTTCATCAGATGACACTCATATGACTTCATGTTACACAATACATGGATGTTTTGTTCGATAAAGTTCATATTTACATCCAAAAATCTCAGTTTACGTTGGCGCATTACGTTCAGTAATGTTTTGATTCCAAAACATCCGGTGATTTTGCAGAGCCACATTAATTTACAGAAATACTCATAATAAACATTGATAAAAGATACAACTGTTATGCATGGTACTTTAGATAAACTTCTCCTTAATGCAACCGCTGTGTCAGATTTCAAAAAAGCTTTACCGAAAAAGCACACCATGCAATAATCTGAGTACAGAGCCCAGACAACAAAACAAGCCATACAGATATCTGCCATGCTGTGGAGTCAACAAAGTCAGAAATAGCATTATAAATATTCACTTACCTTTGATGATGATCTTCATCAGAATGCACTCCCAGAAATCCCAGTTCCACAATAAATGTTTGATTTGTTCAATAAAGTCCATAATTTATGTCCAAATACCTCCATTTTGTTTGTGCGTTTATTACACAATCCAAACTCACGACGCGCGGCAACTAGGTCCAGACGAAAGTTCAGACGAAAAGTCATATTACAGTTTGTAGAAACATGTCAAACAAAGTATAGAATCAATCTTTAGGATGTTTTTATCATAAATCTTCAATAATTTTCCAGCCAGAGAATTCCTTTGTCTGTAGAAATGCAATGGAACAGAGCTAACTCTCACATGAACGCGTGTGATCAGCTCATGCCCCTCTGGCAGACCTCTGACCCAATCAGCTCCCATTCCCCCCTCCTTCACAGTAGAAGCATCAAACAAGGTTCTAAAGACTGTTGACATCTAGTGGAAGCCTTAAGAAGTGTATTATGACCCCATAGATACTATATATTCGATAGGCAATGACTTGAAAAATTACAAACCTCAGATTTCCCACTTCCTGGTTGGATTTTCCTCAGGTTTTTGCTTGCCATATGAGTTATGTTATACTCACAGACATCATTCAAACAGTTTTAGAAACTTCAGAGTGTTTTCTATCCAAAGCTACTAATAATATGCATATCTTAGCTTCTGGGCCTGAGTAGCAGGCAGTTTACTCTGGGGACCTTATTCATCCAAGCTACTCAATACTGCCCCCAGCCATAAGAAGTTTAGCCATTTTGCCACAACTTTGGAAGTATGCTTGGGGTCATTCTGCATTTGGAAGACCCATAATCTGTCTGTAAACTACTGTTGGAAAAATGTATTGTGTCATGCACAATGTAGATGTCCTAACCGACTTGCCAAAACTATAGTTTGTTAACAAGAAATTTGTGGAGTGGTTGAAAAATGAGTTTTAATGACTCCAACCTAACTGTATGTAAACTTCCGACTTCAACTGTATCCTCCCTATTGATATTTTATTGTTACTTAAAAAAAAAAAAAATATTTATTATTTTTTCAATTTTATTGTTACTTAAAAAAAATATATGATTTCTTATTTTTTAAATTTTTTCCAATTTAGTAAATATTTTCTTATCTCTATTTTCACAAAACTGCATGGTTGGTTAAGGACTTGTAAGTAAGCTTTGTTGTTGTATTCGGCGGATGTGACATATTACATTTGATTTGATTTGATTTGATTTTTTCATTAGCACTCGGCCAAACCTTCCAACCTGAAGGAGGCTCTAACCACAAGGCCACTGAGTTGTTCATGAAAGACAGGAGGCTTATGCAGTGTAATGGTTTTCTTGTGTCGAAGGAGAGGCGGACCAAAATGCAGCGCAGTAGTTGTCCATGGTTTTTTAATTAGAAAACTGAACATGAACACATGACCAAAACAACAAAGTGAAAACCCGAAACCAGTCCTGTGTGGCACAAACACTGACACAGGAACAATCACCCACAAAACCCAACACCAAACAGGCTACCTAAATATGGTTCCCAATCAGAGACCATGACTAACACCTGCCTCTGATTGAGAACCATATCAGGCCCAAACACAGAAGCAGACAAACTAGACACACAACATAGAATGCCCACTCAGATCACACCCTGACCAAACAAAACATAGAAACATACAAAGCAAACTATGGTCAGGGTGTGTGACATGCAGGCTATTCTGTTCTTTTAATTTTCTCAATAAGCTAACATTACATGGTATCAATAGCAATGAATGCTGAATTATTTGATACAATTAAACATTTTCATAAATAAGATATATACCTGGTTCTTGCCATCTGTCATTCTGAAGACGATGTTGTCACTGTACGTGTCGCTGCCATCATGTTGATAGATGACCACACCCGTATTCAGGTCGGCAGCCGTGAAGTACTTCCTGCGCAACCCCAGGACTGTGAGGTCGCCGTGGCGGAGCCCGTCAACGACGGTTACCGTAACGCTGTCCAGGTCGTCCTCGTCACTAATCTCCAGGTTGTGGGTAGAGAAAAGGGGGCGGGACTGACCTTCGTAAAGCAGCTGACCCGTGTTCAGCGTCACGACCGGCGCCAGAGAGTTAATCGGCTTCACCACAATCATGAACGCAAAGGGGTCCGAGACAGCCACGTCCGGATCCACCACCTCAAACTCTATCTGAAAGATCCTCTCCATGTCTGAGTCCAGGGAGGGGGGCTTGTAGGCTATTTTCAGGTCCCGTAGGTCACTCTGGTAAAACGAGGTGATGGGTAGGTTCCTGTCATCCGTGCTAACGATGTAACCATCCTCATAAGAGAGGGGGGAGGTGATGTTGAAGATAAGTTCATCAGGGTTCGACTCAAGGTCCTCCGCAGCCAGCATGTCAGTGGTCAGAGCTGTCATCACAAACTGACTCACCTCCATCATCAGCATTGCCATGAAGCTGGGTTTAGGAGGAGTGTTCGCCTCTCCCTCCTTGATATGGATCATCAGTTGGAAATACTCGTCTTTTACTTTGTTTCCCTCTTTATCACATAGTTCAACAACCATGGGCACATAGTCTCTGTTGGGGGATTTGTGAACAAGCGTGTGCTTGTAACGGATGTCAGATTGAATGAATTCGTCACAGTCCATAATTTTAGTGAGTCCATCATCTACAAGTCTTCCGTACTTGGGGAGAGCGCTACCACTCGCTAAAGAATTTACCTTGCATTTTTGAGAGTTTCTGTCATAAGTGAATTCCAAAATATTTTTATCAATGGCATTACTAACGCCGTTCAATTTAGCAACGGTCAGAGGCATGTTTTTGGTGAGAACCTCCAGTTGCGTAAAAACCACTTCTACCTCCGTCATGAATGGGATGATAACGGTTTCGGTTTGAGTATCATACCTGAGCTGTAGCTTCACTCTGTCCTTAGCCAGGCTCCTCGAGCCGAAGTGGGAGTAGGTGACGTCGTTGGGACCGAAATCACACGGAAACTTTTTGGGAGACAGTTGCCCGGGTCTCTGGGAAAGCGGCTGGTTATCCAGAACGGTGATACTGCACCGGTCCCCCGGTTGCGTTTGAATCACCAAATCATTGACAGGATCAATGAAAACGGATCTCCCGAAAGGCACGCGTATTCCGTTATTTGCCACCAGTATCGCATCCTCAGACAGTTCTGACCTCAACGGGAAAGATAATCCGTAGCTATCTGTGAGCTGTGCCACGCCGCTACCCGACAGCGACGCGGCAAGGAGGATCAATCTATAAAATAGTAGCATAGTGGGAGTCAGTGGATATAATCCAACACAAACGCTTTTAAACGGTATGTTTTGGAGAAGTGTCCGGTCCTTTGTTGTTATCCTATCCTACAGTTCAAATCCGTTACAGAAGAGGGGGAGACAGAAAAATGAATGAGAGACTGAGTGAAATTCCATACATGCGTCAATGTGACAGAGCGGCATTCTCAATGAGACATTTGCGCGCACAGTTTTAACTTCAAGCACTTGGGGACCAGTGTGAGAGAGCTCCCGCCCACATCCACAGGCTATTGGATGATTGTGAGGAAGGAATGCGCGAGGGAGACTGTGAATATGGTTGTTGCTATGTGGGATCCTTGGGACGTCCATACCCTAAAACCTTAAAATCTTAACCCCTATTCTTACCCTAAACTTAACACTAATCATAACCCTTACCTAACCCTCAACTTAACCTTAACACTTACCTTATTAACCATTTTTAATTTCAACTTCACTGCGGTAAGGACTTCCCAAGAAGCCTGGATAGAAAATACCCTGTGGATAGACAGAGATGACACCCAGAAGAGAGGGGGACACTAGAAAAATACTGTGAATTAAGGAAATAAGTGGTATGCAAATAGGCCTACATGGGTTTTCAAAAATGTCCCATTTCAATAGCCTATGACATTTCAATGTTCTAACATGGTTGGGGTTGTTGATGACTGTAGGCCTACATAGCCTACAGATTGTTATAAATGAACCAAAACCCCGGGAAGAGTAGCTGCTGTCTTGGCAGGAACTAATGGGGATCCATAATAAACCCCGTTCAGCAATAGGCTTGGAAGGGCACTCAACATGCTCGGCACTGACACAGATGACTGATGATTGGCTGAAAGAAATTGATAATAAGAACCTTTCTGGGAGACGTTTGTTCATTGCAGCTTTTGAAAACATTGATCGAAAATCTATTTACTGAAAAAAAAAACGTTAAGTGTTATGGATTTACATCCTCTGCCTTATCATAGATTGAGAGTTACCTAGCTAATAGAACACAGAGGGTTTTCTTTAATGAAAGCCTCTCTAATGCAAGTTCAGTTGAGTGTGGTGTACCGCAGGGCAGCCGGCTAGGGCCATTACTGTTTTTTATTTTTACGAATGACCTTCCACTGACCTTGACTAAAGCCTGCGTGTCTATGTACGCTGACGACTCAACCGTATACAGGTCGGCTGCAACAGTAAAATAAATAACTGACGCCCTTAACATATAGCTTCGGTCAGCTTTAGAATCGGTAACTTACAACAGGCATATCTCAAGAACTAAAAGTGTAATTATTTTGGACACTCACTAAACCCTTAACCTCATTTAAATCAAATCAAATCAAATGTTAGCAGATGTTAATGCGAGTGTAGCGAAATGCTTGTGCTTACTAGTTCCGACCGTGCAGTAATATCTAACATGTAATCTAAAAATTTCACAACAACTATCTTATACACACAAGTGTAAAGGAATGAATAAGCTAAAGTACAAATAAATATATGGATGAGCATAGGCAGGATGCAGTAGATGGTATAGAGTACCGTATATACATTTGAGATGAGTAATGTAGGGTATGTAAACATTATATAAAGTGACTAGTGATACACGTATTAAAGTAATTCAAGTATGTGAGCAGCAATTACTCAATGTTAGTGATGGCTGTTTAACAGTCTGATGGCCTTGAGATAGAAGCTGTTTTTCAGTCTCTCGGTCCCAGCTTTGATGCACCTGTACTGACCTCGCCTTCTGGATGATAGCGGGGTGAACAGGCAGTGGCTCGGGTGGTTGTTGTCCTTGATGATCTTTATGGCCTTCCTGTGACATCGGGTGGTGTAGGTGTCCTGGATGGCAGGTAGTTTGCCCCCGGTGATGCGTTGTGCAGACCTCACTACCCTCTGGAGAGCCTTACGGTTGTGGGCGGAGCAGTAGCCCTACCAGGCGGTGATACAGCCCGACAGGATGCTCTCGATTGTGCATCTGTGAAAGTTTGTGAGTGTTTTTGGTAACAAGCCAAATTTCTTCAGCATCCAGATGTTGAAGAGGCACTATTGCGCCTTCTTCAACATGTTGTCTGTGTGGGTGGACCATTTCAGTTTGCCCGTGATGTGTACACAGAGGAACTTAAAACTTTCCACCTCCTCCATTACTGTCCCATCGATGTGGATAGGGGGGTGCTCCCTCTGCTGTTTCCTAAAGTGTACGATCCTCTCCTTTGTTTTGTTGAGGTTGAGTGTGAGGTTTTTTCCTGACACCACACTCCGAGGGCCCTCACCTCCTTCCTGTGGGCCGTCTCATCGTAGTTGGTAATCAAGCCTACCACTGTAGTGTTGTCTGCAAACTTAATGATTGAGTTGGAGGCGTGCATGGCCACGCAGTCATGGGTGAACAGGGAGTACAGTTGAGGACTGAGAACGTGCCCTTATGAGGCCCCAGTGTTGAGGATCAGCGGGTGGAGATGTTGTTCCTACCCTCACCACCTAGGGGTGGCCCGTCAGAAAGTCAAGGACCGAGTTGCACAGGGCGGAGTCCAGACCCAGGTCTCGAGCTTAATGACGAGTTTGAAGTTTACTATGGTGTTAGATCTATTATTGAATAATGTGGCGATTGAGCAAGTCGAGGAGACTTAACTTATTGGTGTAACACTAGATAGCAAGCTGTCATGGTCATGATATTTTTTTATTTTACCTATATTTAATTAACCAGGTAGCCAAGTTGAGAACACGTTCTCATTTACAACTGCGACCTGGCCAAGATAAAGCAAAGCAGTGTGACACAAACAACAACACAGAGTTACACATGGAATAAACAAACATACAGTCCATAGCACAATAGAAAAACAACAACACAGAGTTACACGTGGAAGTATATATACAGTGAGTGCAAATGAGGTAGGATAAGGGAGGTAAGGCAATGAGTAGGCCATGGTGGCTAAATAATTTCAATACAGCTATTAAACACCGGAGTGATAGATGTGCAGAAGATGAATGTGCAAGTAGAGATACTGGGGTGCAAAGGAGCAAAATAAATCAAATAAATAACAGTATGGGGATGAGGTAGTTGGATGGGCTATTTACAGATGGACTATGTACAGGTGCAGTGATCTGTGAGCTGCTCTGAGAGCTGGTGCTTAAAGTTATATATATATACATATATATATATATATATATATATATATATATATATATATATATATATATATATATATATATATATATATATATATATATATATATATATACATATATATATACTCAATGGTTGCTAAAATGGGAAGAGGTCTGTCCATGATAAGGAGTTGCTCTAAATGAACCAGGCAGGTCCTACAGGCCCTAGTTTAGTCTCACCTGGACTACTGCCCAGAGGTATGCATATCAATCTCTCCTGGCTCAAAGTGGAGGAGGGATTGACTGCATCACTATTGGTCTTTGTGTGAGGTGTTGATGGGTGAAATGTACCCAACTGTCTGTTCAAGCAGTTGGCACACAGATTGGACACCTCACCGGTACAACACAAGAGACAGACAGCCAGAGGTCTCTTCACAGTCCCAAGGTCCAGAACTGAGGCTGGGAAACGCACAGTGTTAAATAGAGCCATGACTTAATGGAACTCTCTGCCACCCCAGGTACTGTAACTCACGATAGCAATAAAAAACAGATTCAAAAACCAGATTAAAGAACACCTTACAGCACGACAGGGACTGTGAAGAGACACAAACATTTTATATATTCTGTATTGTATTCTGTATTGCTATGTGTTGTAATATGTATTGTATTATGTATTGAATTATATATTGTATAATGTATTGCATAATATATTGTATTTTGTATTGTATTATGTATTGTATTATATACTGTATTTGATATTGTACTATGCATAGTATTATGTATTGTATTATGTATTGTATTATGTACTGTATTATGTATTGTATTATGTATTGTATTATGTATTGTATTATGTACTGTATTATGTATTGTATTATGTATTGTATTATGTATTGTATTATGTACTGTATTTGATATTGTACTATGCATAGTATTATGTATTGTATTATGTATTGTATTATGTATTGTATTATGTATTGTATTATGTATTGTATTTGATATTGTACTATGCATAGTATTATGTATTGTATTATATACTGTATTTGATATTGTACTATGCATTGTATTATGTATTGTATTATGTATTGTATTATGTATTGTATTATGTATTGTATTATGTATTGTATTATGTATTGTATTATATACTGTATTTGATATTGTACTATGCATAGTATTATGTATTGTATTATGTATTGTATTATGTACTGTATTATGTATTGTATTATGTATTGTATTATGTATTGTATTATGTACTGTATTATGTATTGTATTATGTATTGTATTATGTATTGTATTATGTATTGTATTATGTATTGTATTATGTATTGTATTATGTACTGTATTATGTATTGTATTATGTATTGTATTATGTATTGTATTATGTATTGTATTATGTATTGTATTATGTACTGTATTATGTATTGTATTATGTATTGTATTATGTATTGTATTATGTATTGTATTATGTAATGTAATATGTATTGCTATTTGTTGAATTATGTATTGTATTATATACTGTATTTGATATTGTACTATGCATAGTATTACATATTGTATTATGTATTGTATTGTGCATTGTATTATGTGGTGTAGTTTGTATTCTATTGTGTATTGTAATATATATTGTCTTATGTATTGTATTATGTATTGCATTATGTATTGCTATGTGTTGAATTATGTATTGTGTATTTCATTTTGTATTGTATTATGTATTGTATTGTGCATTGTATTATGTGGTGTAGTTTGTATTCTATTATGTATTGTATTATGTGTATTATATTATGTATTGTATTATATATTGTGTCATGTATTGTATTATATATTGTGTTATGTGTATTCTATTATGTATAGTATTATATATTGTGTCATGTGTATTATATTATGTATTGTATTATATCTTGTAGTATGTATTGTATTATATATTGTATTATGTATTGTATAATGTATTGTATTATGTATTGTATTATGTATTGTATTATGTATTGTATAATATATTGTATAATGTATTGTATTACGTATTGAATTTTGTATTGTATTATATATTGTATAATGTATTGTATAATGTATTGTATTATGTATTGCATTAGGAATATTATGTATTTTATTTGTTGTCGGGTTGTTTCCTGTTTGGACCCAAGGAAGAGTAGCCGTTGCCTTGGCAGCAGCTAATTGGGGATCCTAATAGAAATACTAATTAGGCTGGTTCTGACAGTCCATTTATGCGGATAATGTGTAGACCTAGACGAGTTTCGGGTCAATTCTATGAAAACCAGTCGATTCATTTTGTACCAGAGGATAAAAGGAAACCTTCACCCAAGGCATATACGGTAGACCTGCGCCTAGGCTATACACTTTTCATCTCCAATTATTCTGGTTGTAGTTAGTTTCATTGAGTGAAGTATGGATTAAGAGGTGGTATGGAGCTCCCTCTAGTGTTGTGTACACCAGCAGGGATGTGACTGATGAGACTGGTTGTGACTGTGTGAATGTAAAGAAGACGAAAACTTCCAGAATCTTCCAGGTAAAATAAAGGTAATTTTAATAATGAGATTGAGGGCTCTGTTTCACAGTTAGTAGATAGTGGGTTTCGACAAGGTGTCTTGCCCATAAACCCTTTGAATGGCACACATACACAATCCAAGTCTCAATGCTTTAAAATACTTCTTTAACCCGTCTCCTCCCCTTCATCTACACTGATTTGAAGTGGATTCAACAAGTGACATCAATAAGGGATCATAGCTTCACCTGGATTCACCTTAGTCTATGTCATGGAAAGAGCAGGTGTTCTTTTAATGTTTTGGAACACTCAGTCTATGTTATATTACTGAGATTTTCCATGAAGTTATATTTCTGTGTCTGGGAAGCTGCCTCATAAAGTCTTAAGCTGAGATTCTTGACGGACACACAGCCGGACAGACAGAGGACGTTCAGTTCAGTGGTCAGCGTCCAAAGTAATGTCTATCTGATTAGAGAGACGACGAACAGTTCAGTGGTCAGGCTCCAAAGTAATGTCTATCTGATTAGAGGGACCTCCAGTTCTGCCCTGTTATTTTCAGGGGACACGACAGCAGCACTGACTTCTCCCTGTTATTGGTGCTCATAGCTTTCACACGCCATAGTACACTTGTGTGTGTTTTTGTTTGCATAACAGTCAGCAGGTTGATTGACAACCTCTTTGCTGGGAAATGTTTTATTTTACATATTTTATTCTCTTTTTGTATTAATGTTTCATTTTCTGGTGTATTTCCAATGTGTCATTTTGTAGTGTAATTGTAAGATGCTCCCTTAACACGGCTCCCTGTTAAAATAAATTATACATGATGATGATTTCTCTGTCCAAATGCGTGTAGTATAACGAAAACGTGTTTGACCTTCAGTGATAGGAAGGCGGTGAGACTGGGGAAAGGACAGAGAGAGAGAAAGCGAGAGAGAGAGAGAGAGAGAGAGAGAGAGAGAGAGAGAGAGAGAGAGAGAGAGAGAGAGAGAGTGAGACAGAGAGAGAGAGAGAGAGTGAGACAGAGAGAGAGAGAGACAGCGAGAGAGAGAGAGAGAGAGAGAGAGAGAGAGAGAGAAAGAAAGAAACAGAGACAGAGACAGAGAGAGACAGAGAGAGACAGAGAGAGAGAGAGAGAGAGAGGGAGACAGAGACAGAGACAGAGACAGAGAGAGACAGAGAGAGAGAGAGAGAGAGAGATAAAGAAAGAGAGAGAAAGAAACAGAGAGAAAGAAAGAGAGAGAGAGAGAGAGAGAGAGAGAGAGAGAGAGGGAGAGAGAGAGAGAGAGAGAGAGAGAGAGGGAGACAGAGACAGAGACAGAGAGAGACAGAGAGAGAGAGAGAGAGAGAGAGAGAGAGAGAGAGAGAGAGAGAAAGAAAGAGAGAGAAAGAAACAGAGAGAAAGAAAGAGAGAGAGAGAGAGAGAGAGAGAGAGAGAGAGAGAGAGAGAGAGAGAGAGAGGGAGAGAGGGAGACAGAGACAGAGACAGAGAGAGACAGAGAGAGAGAGAGAGAGAGAGAGAGAGAGAGAGAGAGAGAAAGAAAGAGAGAGAAAGAAACAGAGAGAAAGAAAGAGAGAGAGAGAGAGAGAGAGAGAGAGAGAGAGAGAGAGAGAGAGAGAGAGAGAGGAGAGAGAGAGAGAGAGAGAGAGAGAGAGAGAGAGAGAGAGAGAGAGAGCAGAGGAAGAACAAAGGAGGGCTGAAGCCTCTCAGAGAAATACAGAATAAGATACCAGGGTACATTTTCCCAGTCTCTGTCTCTAATAATCTCTCTGTCTATTTCCCACCAAACCCTCAACCTCTATAGAATATTGACTAGAACCCCAACATGTGATCATGTTACTCCAGTGCTAGCCTCTCTACACTGGCTTCCTGTTAAGGCTAAGGATGAGGATTTATTTTCAAGGTTTTACTGCTAACCTACTAAGCGTTACATGGTCTTGCTTCCCACCTATCTCTCCCATTTGGTCCTGCCAAACAGCTGGAGAGAGGGCTTTCTCCTATAGAGCTCCATTTTTATGGAATGGTCTGCCTATCCATGTGAGAGACGGTCTCGACTCAGACTCGGTCTCGCAGACTCGATCCTGACCTTTAAGTCTTTAATGAAGACTCATCTCTTCAGTAGGTCCTATGATTGAGTATAGTCTAGCCCAGGGGTGCGAAGGTGAACGGAAAGGTACTTAAATTAACCGCCCTTGCTGTTTCTGCCTGGCCGGCTCCCCTCTCTCCACTGGGATTCTCTTCCTCTGACCCTATTACAAGGGGTCACAGGCCATCTAGTGCTCCTCCATGCCGTCCCTAGGAGGGGATGAGTCACCTGAGTGGGTTAAGTCACTAACGTGATCTTCCTGTCCGGGTTGGCCAATACAATACATATTTCATGAGGCCTACTTTGAGGGCCTAGTTTTACCGTAATACAGTGGCCTGAAACTCGTACTTTATAGGCCACATCAGGCGTGTACATAGGAAATTAAGTGTCATTTGGGACAAAAACTCCCTCATTAATTCTCTTTTTGGCCAAGCCAAACAAGCCAACATTTCAGGTTAAAATTAGGTCTAGGTTTAACGTAACATTAAGGCCTAGGCAGGATGTGAATTACGGGGGAGCCAGGGGAGGCTCAGCTCCCTTGAATGAGAAGTCAGCTCTCCCCCGAATGAGACAGCTCTCCCCTGAATGACACGTTAGCTCTCCCCTGAATGACACGTTAGCTCTCCCCTGAATGACACGCTAGCTCTCCCCTGAATGAGAAGTCAGCTCTCCCCCGAATGAGACAGCTCTCCCGTGAATGACACGTTAGCTCTCCCCTGAATGACACGTTAGCTCTCCCCTGAATGACACGCTAGCTCTCCCCTGAATGAGAAGTCAGCTCTCCCCCGAATGAGACAGCTCTCCCGTGAATGACACGTTAGCTCTCCCCTGAATGACACGTTAGCTCTCCCCTGAATGACACGTTAGCTCTTCCCTGAATGACAAGTCAAACTTTGATGGGGTCTCTAAATAATGCCCATTTAACCATTCTACTAGTTGTTTAGAATATAGTGGTAAATATGTTTTACACCTCCCAACTCTCTGCTATGGTTTAAACCAACACCTCTCTGTTATGGTTTAAACCAACACCCTCCACCTCTCTGCTATGGTTTAAACCAACACCTCTCTGCTATGGTTTAAACCAACACCTCTCTGTTATGGTTTAAACCAACACCCTCCACCTCTCTGCTATGGTTTAAACCAACACCTCTCTGTTATGGTATAAACCAACACCTCTCTGTTATGGTTTAAACCAACACCTCCAACTCTCTGTTATGGTTTAAACCAACACCTCCAACTTTCTGTTATGGTTTAAACCAACACCCTCCACCTCTCTGCTGTGGTTGAAACCAACACCCCCCCATCTCTCTGTTATGGTTTAAACCAACACCCCCCTACCTCTCTGCTATGGTTTAAACCAACACCCCCCCATCTCTCTGTTATGGTTTAAACCAACACCCACTAACTAATTCAAGTGTATTTCTCCACACACACTACATTCAGAGAGTGCACTGTTATGAACTTGAAAAGCAATTAAGAAACCAATCAGGCACATTTGGGCAGTCTTGATACAACATTTTGAACATAAATGTAATGGTTCATTGGATCAGTCTAAAACTTTGCACATATACTGCTCCCATCTAGTGGCCAAAATCTAAATTGCACCTGGGCTGGAATATTACATTATGGCCTTTCTCTTTGCATTTCAAAGAAGAAGAAAGATGCATGTTTTTTTCTTTGCCTTATCTTTTACCAGATCTAATGTGTTATATTCTCCACAAACCTCAACGTGTTTCCTTTCAAATGGTACCAAGGATATGCATATCCTTGCTTCAGGTCCTGAGCTACAGGCAGTTAGATTTGGATTCAGTCATGTTAGGTGAACATTTAGAAAAAGGCTCCGATCCTTTTAATGGAAAGCATTAGTGAGTATTTGTGTTTGAATTGGTTTTGAATCGTGGACCTTGACCATACATATGAGAAATACCTTTAGTGGGATGTGGAGAGAAATATCCCATTCTGCCTTACTGATACTAGGCTGTGTGTGTGCATCTGTTCATTCAGGATTTCCTCATCAGGGACGTGGTTAATGTCTCAGTGAGAGCCAGGGTTGGTTTATGATGTCCTACAGATCTACCAGCGGCAGAATGGCGAGCCACCACCTGCACATGTACCAGGTGCACATGTACCAGGGGTGGCAGGTAGTGGTTAGAGCGTTGGGCCAGTAACTGAAAGGTTGCTGGATCAAATCCCCAAGCTGACCAATAAAATAAATCTACCCCTGAACAAGGCAGTTACCCCACTGTTTGCCAGTAGACTGTCATTGTAAATAAGAATTGGTTCTTAACTGACTTGCCAAACTAAAAACAATAATAATTATTATTCATTTAGACAGAGAAGTGTTGCGGTCTGGGAACAGACTGTGTAAGCCAGCGGTCCCATTTTGCCCATTAATGACTAGACAACGGATATTCACATTTGCACAGGTGGTATAGGGTTAACGTCTTGGCTGATACAGCAGAGCCTGGAGATGATGCCTGGGAGTTCCAGCATGCTGTCTACACAGTTTGTGATGTGGCAGCATGGTGCCCTTGGTGCAGGAAACCGAGTTGTCATCCCAAGTTGCTTTGCTTGGAGAATCAGGGACACGGATCCCCGTTCACAGTACACTGGGTACCTCCTGGGCTTGTTCTCACACCACGTGGCATGATGTTATACCCAAAACGCATCGCGCTGACAGAAACAAACATCTTTCTGGTAAGAAGAGGGGCGGGGCGTATGCCTCATGGCCAACGTGACATGGTGTGATGAAAGAAACATACAGGAACTCAAATCCTTCTGTTCACCTGATTTAGAATTCCTCACAATCAAATGTAGACCGCATTATCTACCAAGAGAATTCTCTTCGATTATAATCACAGCCGTATATATCCCCCCCCAAGCAGACACATCGATGGCTCTGAACGAACTTTATTTAACTCTCTGCAAACTGGAAATGATTTATCCGGAGGCTGCATTCATTGTAGCTGGGGATTTTAACAAGGCTAATCTGAAAACAAGACTCCCTAAATTTTATCAGCATATCGATTGCGCAACCAGGGGTGGAAAGACCTTGGATCATTGTTACTCTAACTTCCGCGACGCATATAAGGCCCTGCCCCGCCCCCCTTTCGGAAAAGCTGACCACGACTCCATTTTGTTGATCCCTGCCTACAGACAGAAACTAAAACAAGAGGCTCCCACGCTGAGGTCTGATGGGGTCTCTAAATAATGCCCATTTAACCATTCTACTAGTTGTTTAGAATATAGTGGTAAATATGTTTTACACCTCCCAACTCTCTGCTATGGTTTAAACCAACACCTCTCTGTTATGGTTTAAACCAACACCCTCCACCTCTCTGCTATGGTTTAAACCAACACCTCTCTGTTATGGTTTAAACCAACAACCACGCCTCCGAGTGACTCTTCCTTATAGAGCGAGTCTCTGCTTTAGTTTTTGCTTGTAAGCAGGAATTAGTAGGATAGAGTTATGGTCATATTTGCCAAATGGAGGGCAAGGGAGAGCTTTGTATGCGTCTCTGTCTATGGAGTAAAGGTGGTCTAGAGTTTGTTTTCCTCTGGTTGCACATTTAACATGTTGATAGAAATTAGGTAAAACAGATTGAAGTTTCCCTGCATTAAAGTCCCCGACCACTAGGAGCGACACCTCTGGATGAGCCTTTTCTTGTTTGCGTATGGCCCTATACAGTTATTTTAGTGCTGTCTTCGTGCCAGCATCGGACTGTGGTGGTAAATAGGCAGCTATGAAAACTCTCTTGGGAAATAGTGTGGTCTACAGTGTATCATGAGATACTCTACCTCAGGCGAGACTTCATTAATATTAGATTCCGTGCACCAGCTGTTATTTACAAATAGTTACAGACCGAAGGGTTGTTGTAGACTCTTTCCATGTGATGATGGTGGGCCTTTAATGAAGTAATTTCAAAAGTAAGGCCATGTTCACAGAGGAAAGTTAACCTTTGAAAATGGTCTGGTAACCCCTGCACAGCATTATATCAATGCTAATTTCATCCCATTCCTTCACTATGCCATTCAACCATAGAGCTTGAGCTGTATGTTTTCCTGTCATCAGTCTTTGTGAAAACTATCGCATAATTTTTAGGGGTTTGGACCGGAAGGTCTCCCCCTAATTGCTTGACAGCGGATGCTTCAGAGAGGTCTTTAGAGGTCAAGCAGAAGGGGTCTTGGTCCATCAGGGTCTTTTACAGTCAATCTTGAGATGTGTTCCAACAGATATGTCAGAAGAAAAAAATAATATGTTATTATGGAGGGGCAAAGAATTCTGTTGTGCAAAAAAACGAAAGGACACCGCTTCTTTCAAATTCTGTCATTGTAATGTACTTGGTGTAAAACAGTTTGTCTGTATGTGGGTCGTAACCTGGGTTTCTCACAGGGTTTCTGAGCTGGAGGAGGTTTCTGGAGCTCCTGGGTGGTCTCGAGGTTCACCCAATGCTAGGGGGGAGGGAAAGGAGGAGGAATGTGGAGGTTTAGCGTACCAATACCCTGAAATGATAAAAAGACAACTATTCATTGACTGCATAGGAATCATCTCCTACAGGCTTTGTTATAACTCATTCTGAGATCTGATGCAAGTCTACCTGATATTCCTGCCTTCAGCTTTCAATAAATGACTATGACTCTCAAAAACATACATGCTTATGTCAATATCCTGACTGGTTTTAGATCGTAAATACCATGTACACACCTTAGTTATTTATCAAGACAGCCATATGATTTTGAAAAGCATAAAGCCAACCCGGATTCTCCATTCACAAACATCACAGCTTTTATTAAACTAGCTAGCTACTGTACCTTGGGCAACAACTTGATAACGTTACCTGTCAAGCGGAAAATAGACCATCTCTGCATCTGGCTTCCCTTTTAGGAACATAACTTCTCTCCAGTGATTCAAAATGTTACCTATATTTCATCTCTTTTTTTTTTTCTTCCAGAAAGCCTTATCATCCAGGGTGTATCACGTCCAGCCGTGATTGGGAGTCCCATAGGGCGGCGCACAATTGGCCCAGCGTCGTCCGTCTATGGCCGACACTGTACATAAAAATGTGTTCTTTAACTGACTTGCCTAGTTAAATAAAAAAATATATAAAAAATGTCTTATTTTTTGGGCATCTGTATCCACAACCAGTGGGGCGGGATGCTTGCTTAAGAAATCCGCCAATGTTGATTGGGCTCGGAAGAAAATGACCACGCCTCCGAGTGACTCTGCTCACAGGAAACCGGCTTTTCTTGACCAATAGGAAAACAGAAATTCTGAAGGCACTTTTGTAAGGGCCCAAAGCATTCAAATAAATAAATGGTGAAACACTATCATCATAATGGGGTGGGGGGAATCCCTAACAAATACAAATAACACTGTTACTACAGATATATTATGTACTTTTTATGACATTATCATGCAAACATTCTACACAATTCTCCGTTTAATTAGTGCTGAGGTCACAGAGAAAAACAACCAGTCCACCCGTCATCTCCAAACTGTCCAAGAGATGGAGACAAATACTCCCTATGTGTCCATGCCTTTCTCTAATACTTCTCATTCAGACAATTGGGATCAATTGTACTACATTTGTTAATCTAAAAATGCTCCTTGGTCACCTAGTGACCACCCTCGATTAGAATCCAACCCTGCTGTTTTTAGTCTGTCTCTGTGCTAGTGTCTAACCTCAGTTCGATTCCGACCCTGCTATTCTTAGTCTGTCTCTGTGCTAGCAACCACTCTAGGTTAGATTCCAACCCTGCTATTCTTAGTCTGTGCTATTGTGTGAGTTCTAAAATGTGTGTAGTGTTCTAGACTCTTTCCCTACATGATACAGGTGTTGGGGTTGATCTAGTCTCTTTCCCTATATGATACAGGTGTTGGGTTGTTCTAGACTCTTTCCCTATATGATACAGGTGTTGGGGTTGTTCTAGTCTCTTTCCCTACATGATACAGGTGTTGGGTTGTTCTAGTCTCTTTCCCTATATGATACAGGTGTTGGGTTGTTCTAGTCTCTTTCCCTATATGATACAGGTGTTGGGGTTGTTCTAGTCTCTTTCCCTATATGATACAGGTGTTGGGGTTGTTCTAGTCTCTTTCCCTATATGATACAGGTGTTGGGTTGTTCTAGTCTCTTTCCCTACATGATACAGGTGTTGGGTTGATCTAGTCTCTTTCCCTATATGATACAGGTGTTGGGTTGTTCTAGTCTCTTTCCCTACATTATACAGGTGTTGGGTTGATCTAATCTCTTTCCCTATATGATACAGGTGTTGGGGTTGTTCTAGTCTCTTTCCCTACATGATACAGGTGTTGGGTTGTTCTAGTCTCTTTCCCTACATGATACAGGTGTTGGGTTGATCTAGTCTCTTTCCCTACATGATACAGGTGTTGGGTTGTTCTAGTCTCTTTCCCTACATGATACAGGTGTTGGGTTGTTCTAGTCTCTTTCCCTCCATGATACAGGTGTTGGGGTTGTTCTAGTCTCTTTCCCTATATGATACAGGTGTTGGGGTTGTTCTAGTCTCTTTCCCTACATGATACAGGTGTTGGGTTGTTCTAGTCTCTTTCCCTACATGATACAGGTGTTGGGGTTGTTCTAGTCTCTTTCCCTACATGATACAGGTGTTGGGTTGTTCTAGTCTCTTTCCCTACATGATACAGGTGTTGGGTTGTTCTAGTCTCTTTCCCTACATTATACAGGTGTTGGGTTGTTCTAGTCTCTTTCCCTACATGATACAGGTGTTGGGGTTGTTCTAGTCTCTTTCCCTATATGATACAGGTGTTGGGTTGTTCTAGTCTCTTTCCCTACATGATACAGGTGTTGGGTTGTTCTAGTCTCTTTCCCTGCATGATACAGGTGTTGGGTTGATGTAGTCTCTTTCCCTACATGATACAGGTGTTGGGGTTGTTCTAGTCTCTTTCCCTACATGATACAGGTGTTGGGTTGTTCTAGTCTCTTTCCCTATATGATACAGGTGTTGGGTTGTTCTAGTCTCTTTCCCTATATGATACAGGTGTTGGGTTGATCTAGTCTCTTTCCCTACATGATACAGGTGTTGGGTTGTTCTAGTCTCTTTCCCTACATGATACAGGTGTTGGGTTGTTCTAGACTCTTTCCCTACATGATACAGGTGTTGGGTTGTTCTAGTCTCTTTCCCTACATGATACAGGTGTTGGGTTGTTCTAGTCTCTTTCCCTACATGATACAGGTGTTGGGTTGTTCTAGTCTCTTTCCCTACATGATACAGGTGTTGGGTTGTTCTAGTCTCTTTCCCTATATGATACAGGTGTTGGGGTTGTTCTAGTCTCTTTCCCTACATGATACAGGTGTTGGGGTTGTTCTAGTCTCTTTCCCTACATGATACAGGTGTTGGGTTGTTCTAGTCTCTTTCCCTACATGATACAGGTGTTGGGTTGTTCTAGTCTCTTTCCCTACATTATACAGGTGTTGGGGTTGTTCTAGTCTCTTTCCCTATATGATACAGGTGTTGGGTTGTTCTAGTCTCTTTCCCTACATGATACAGGTGTTGGGTTGTTCTAGTCTATTTCCCTACATGATACAGGTGTTGGGTTGATGTAGTCTCTTTCCCTACATGATACAGGTGTTGGGGTTGTTCTAGTCTCTTTCCCTACATGATACAGGTGTTGGGTTGTTCTAGTCTCTTTCCCTACATTATACAGGTGTTGGGTTGTTCTAGTCTCTTTCCCTATATGATACAGGTGTTGGGTTGTTCTAGTCTCTTTCCCTATATGATACAGGTGTTGGGTTGTTCTAGTCTCTTTCCCTACATGATACAGGTGTTGGGTTGTTCTAGTCTCTTTCCCTATATGATACAGGTGTTGGGTTGTTCTAGTCTCTTTCCCTATATGATACAGGTGTTGGGTTGTTCTAGTCTCTTTCCCTACATGATACAGGTGTTGGGTTGTTCTAGTCTCTTTACCTATATGATACAGGTGTTGGGTTGTTCTAGTCTCTTTCCCTACATGATACAGGTGTTGGGTTGTTCTAGTCTCTTTCCCTATATGATACAGGTGTTGGGTTGTTCTAGTCTCTTTCCCTACATGATACAGGTGTTGGGTTGTTCTAGTCTCTTTCCCTATATGATACAGGTGTTGGGTTGTTCTAGTCTCTTTCCCTACATGATACAGGTGTTGGGTTGTTCTAGTCTCTTTCCCTATATGATACAGGTGTTGGGTTGTTCTAGTCTCTTTCCCTACATGATACAGGTGTTGGGTTGTTCTAGTCTCTTTCCCTATATGATACAGGTGTTGGGTTTTTCTAGTCTCTTTCCCTATATAATACAGGTGTTGGGTTGTTCTAGTCTCTTTCCCTACATGATACAGGTGTTGGGTTGATCTAGTCTCTTTCCCTACATGATACAGGTGTTGGGTTGTTCTAGTCTCTTTCCCTACATGATACAGGTGTTGGGTTGTCCTAGTCTCTTTCCAAACATGATACAGGTGTTGGGTTGTTCTAGTCTCTTTCCCTACATGATACAGGTGTTGGGTTGTCCTAGTCTCTTTCCCTACATGATACAGGTGTTGGGTTGTCCTAGTCTCTTTCCCTACATGATACAGGTGTTGGGTTGTTCTAGTCTCTTTCCCTACATGATACAGGTGTTGGGTTGTCCTAGTCTCTTTCCCTACATGATACAGGTGTTGGGTTGTCCTAGTCTCTTTCCCAACATGATACAGGTGTTGGGTTGTTCTAGTCTCTTTCCCTACATGATACAGGTGTTGGGTTGTTCTAGTCTCTTTCCCTACATGATACAGGTGTTGGGTTGTTCTAGTCTCTTTCCCTACATGATACAGGTGTTGGGTTGTTCTAGTCTCTTTCCCTATATGATACAGGTGTTGGGTTGTTCTAGTCTCTTTCCCTACATGATACAGGTGTTGGGTTGTTCTAGTCTCTTTCCCTACATGATACAGGTGTTGGGTTGTTCTAGTCTCTTTCCCTATATGATACAGGTGTTGGGTTGTTCTAGACTCTTTCCCTATATGATACAGGTGTTGGGTTGATGTAGTCTCTTTCCCTATATGATACAGGTGTTGGGTTGTTCTAGTCTCTTTCCCTACATGATACAGGTGTTGGGGTTGCTCTAGTCTCTTTCCCTATATGATACAGGTGTTGGGTTGTTCTAGTCTCTTTCCCTATATGATACAGGTGTTGGGTTGTCCTAGACTCTTTCCCTATATGATACAGGTGTTGGGTTGTTCTAGTCTCTTTCCCTACATGATACAGGTGTTGGGTTGTTCTAGTCTCTTTCCCTATATGATACAGGTGTTGGGTTGTTCTAGTCTCTTTCCCTATATGATACAGGTGTTGGGTTGATGTAGTCTCTTTCCCTACATGATACAGGTGTTGGGGTTGTTCTAGTCTCTTTCCCTATATGATACAGGTGTTGGGTTGTTCTAGTCTCTTTCCCTACATGATACAGGTGTTGGGTTGATCTAGTCTCTTTCCCTACATGATACAGGTGTTGGGGTTGTTCTAGTCTCTTTCCCTATATGATACAGGTGTTGGGGTTGTTCTAGTCTCTTTCCCTACATGATACAGGTGTTGGGTTGTTCTAGTCTCTTCCCCTACATGATACAGGTGTTGGGTTGTTCTAGTCTCTTTCCCTACAAGATGCAGGTGTTGGGTTGTTCTAGTCTCTTTCCCTATATGATACAGGTGTTGGGTTGTTCTAGTCTCTTTCCCTATATGATACAGGTGTTGGGGTTGTTCTAGTCTCTTTCCCTATATGATACAGGTGTTGGGGTTGTTCTAGTCTCTTTCCCTACACGATACAGGTGTTGGGGTTGTTCTAGTCTCTTTCCCTATATGATACAGGTGTTGGGTTGTTCTAGTCTCTTTCCCTACATGATACAGGTGTTGGGTTGTTCTAGTCTCTTTCCCTACATGATACAGGTGTTGGGTTGTTCTAGTCTCTTTCCCTACATGATACAGGTGTTGGGTTGTTCTAGTCTCTTTCCCTACATGATTCAGGTGTTGGGTTGTTCTAGTCTCTTTCCCTACATTATACAGGTGTTGGGGTTGTTCTAGTCTCTTTCCCTACATGATACAGGTGTTGGGTTGTTCTAATCTCTTTCCCTACATGATACAGGTGTTAGGTTGTTCTAGTCTCTTTCCCTACATTATACAGGTGTTGGGTTGATCTAGTCTCTTTCCCTACATGATACAGGTGTTGGGTTGTTCTAGTCTCTTTCCCTACATGATACAGGTGTTGGGTTGTTCTAGTCTCTTTCCCTACATGATACAGGTGTTGGGTTGTTCTAGTCTCTTTCCCTACATGATACAGGTGTTAGGTTGTTCTAGTCTCTTTCCCTACATGATACAGGTGTTGGGTTGTTCTAGTCTCTTTCCCTACATGATACAGGTGTTGGGGTTGTTCTAGTCTCTTTCCCTACATGATACAGGTGTTGGGTTGATGTAGTCTCTTTCCCTACATGATACAGTTGGTGGTATAGAGTTAAACTTCATAGACCAGGAAATGACCCTTCACTATAGAGTTACACTTTATAGAACCAGGAAATGACCCGTCACTGTAGAGTTTGGAAATTGGAAATGACCTTTAACTACAGGGTTCAACGTTATAAATGACTGGGTAATGGTGACAAATGGGATGATATGTACATAATTAGTGGTCCCCTCATGCACAGGTTCCATTCCTAACATAGTGTCTGCCTCTGCTCTTATGGTGCGGAGGCCTCTGGGCCTAACAGCCTTACAAATCATTCCTGTAGCCTCCTTCACATGTTTTTCCTGTGTACAAATCTTGTGGAATATGATCAACTGTGATTACCCTCTGTTTGTGTTTTGGATGAAAGCTAGATTTGAGAGGGCATGACGAGTGTTGGTGGTTTTATGGATTTTAGGTAGTAAATAAAGTTGTCTAGGGCATGGGGTGTCTGGTACACATAAGTGAAACATTTGTTTGTCAGTATTGTAGTTGTTCTCATGAAGTTTTGTGTGATCTGTCTTTGGGTCTCCTGCTGCAGTGAGTCAGTGTTCTACAATGTTTTGAATTACTCAATTGTCTTTGATGTTTGATCCTCGATCTCCTGTTTTTTTAGAACTATGTTGAATTCTTACTTAATTACTTTAAAAGCTGTACGCTCCATGTTTTCTTACATTATCTCTCCCTGCAACATGAAACCTAGAAACAGGAAACAGGAAACGGAGTCCTTCGGAGTTTAGTTCTGCATCATATGAGACGCTGACAGCAGCTTGGGTTCCCATTGGGATGGACCAATGCATGGTAGTCTTTGATTATCAGTATTGCAGTTAAAATTATTAAGTAGTTTTAAATTCTTGTAATGTGTCGAGGGAGATTATCAGTGGTCTTGTATGTCTTCCATTTCCTAATAATTTCTCCCACAGTTGATTTCTTCAAACCAAGCTGCTTACCTATTGCAGATTCAGTCTTCCCAGCCTGGTGCAGGTCTACAATTGTGTTTCTGGTGTCCTTTGACAGCTCTTTGGTCTTGGCCATGCAGACTATTGGACTTGAGCCCGTTTTAGTTGCATAATGAGTCAGTTTACAACGGCACATTCCCGCTTATTAGTAGTAATAACTTGGTATTGGTTAGGATGTTGGCACTGGAGAGATATTGCAACAACAAGGGGAAGCCCAGAAAGTGTCTACGTCCAGATGTGTTATTGCTGTCTATTAACATGTCTAAGGAAGTAGGTGAAGAGCCACGGTCGAGTCTCAGTTCCTGGTAAGGCCAGGCTAGTTTCTGTGGAACTACACAAGGGGAGAGACATGGAGTTCAACATTGAGGCGAGGACACCAATGGAAGAGAGAAGAAACATCAGGAAAAGGCAGTTAAAGGGTTGTATCCCAACAACAATCTAACTGTTGTCTTATCTCACACACACACACACACACACACACACACACACACACACACACACACACACACACACACACACACACACACACACACACACACACACACACGTCCCTGCCCAACAAGGTTCTGGACTCAGGCTGGGCCACGATAACACAAAGAGGAGGAAAAGACTCAGTTCCTGCATAGCAACAGAGACGGATTGTTTATCCTTGACACAGAAGGAGGTGACTTAGTCGGAAGGCATAAATCTATTCTGTGTGACCTGTATGCGTGTTATGGAGCTGTAGCATCCAGTTTGGGTGTAATACATTTAGTCTCAGCTTCCTTTGGTGTCCAACTGGATTTGTACCAGAACATAGAACCTAACAAGTAGGAAGATCCCTCCTGAGCTCCAGAACATAGAACCTTACAAGTAGGAAGATCCCTCCTGAGCTCCAGAACGTAGAACCTTACAAGTAGGAAGATCCCTCCTGAGCTCCAGAACATAGAACCTTACAAGTAGGAAGATCCCTCCTGAGCTCCAGAACATAGAACCTTACAAGTAGGAAGATCCCTCCTGAGCTCCAGAACGTAGAACCTTACAAGTAGGAAGATCCCTCCTGAGCTCCAGAACATAGAACCTTACAAGTAGGAAGATCCCTCCTGAGCTCCAGAACGTAGAACCTTACAAGTAGGAAGATCCCTCCTGAGCTCCAGAACATAGAACCTTACAAGTAGGAAGATCCCTCCTGAGCTCCAGAACATAGAACCTTACAAGTAGGAAGATCCCTCCTGAGCTCCAGAACGTAGAACCTTACAAGTAGGAAGATCCCTCCTGAGCTCCAGAACGTAGAACCTTACAAGTAGGAAGATCCCTCCTGAGCTCCAGAACATAGAACCTTACAAGTAGGAAGATCCCTCCTGAGCTCCAGAACATAGAACCTTACAAGTAGGAAGATCCCTCCTGAGCTCCAGAACGTAGAACCTTACAAGTAGGAAGATCCCTCCTGAGCTCCAGAACATAGAACCTTACAAGTAGGAAGATCCCTCCTGAGCTCCAGAACATAGAACCTTACAAGTAGGAAGATCCCTCCTGAGCTCCAGAACATAGAACCTTACAAGTAGGAAGATCCCTCCTGAGCTCCATGTGATCTATCTTAATGGGTGTATGGATGAACACAAGGCCCTTCTCCAGAAGTTGCTATGCTGCAAGCCTAAAAGTAACTGATACTGATAGGTTAAAGGACATATGAGTGTTGGGGAGCAAAACTAGTACACTCTTAATAGTTTAATTGGTCTAGCCAGCAGTTAAAAATCTTTACAGCTGTATCTGGTCTCCATTACACTGAATCGTAATGTGCTGTGTGGATCATCCTACACTGTGTGAATCGTAACGTGCTGTGTGGATCATCCTACACTGTGTGAATCGTAATGTGCTGTGTGGATCATCCTACGCTGTGTGAATCGTAATGTGCTGTGTGGATCATCCTACGCTGTGTGAATCGTAATGTGCTGTGTGGATCATCCTACGTGGTGTAAATCGTAATGTGCTGTGTGGATCATCCTACACTGTGTGAATCGTAACGTGCTGTGTGGATCATCCTACGCTGTGTGAATCGTAATGTGCTGTATGGATCATCCTACTCTTTATTTAACCCGTATTTTACCAGGTCAGTTGACTGAGAACACATTCTCATTTATAGTAACAACCTGGGGAATAGCTACAGAGGAGAGGAGGGGGAACAATGAGTGAATTGTAAGCTTAGGATAATTAGGTGACCATGAAGATCCGATTGGGAATTTAACCAGGACAACGGGATAAACACCCCTACTCTTACGATAAGTGCCATGGGATCTTTAGTGACCACAGAGAGTCAGGACACCCGTTTAACTTCTCACCTGAAAGACGGCACCCTACACAGGGCAATGTCCCCAATCACTGCCCTGGGGTATTGGTATATTTTCTTTTGACCAGAGGAAAGAGTGACACCTACTGGCCCTCCAACACCACTTCCAGCAGCATCTAGTCTCTCGTCCAGGGACCAACCAGGACCAACCCTGCTTAGCTTCAGAAGCAAGCCAGCAGTGGGATGCAGGGTGGTTTGCTGCTGGCTAAAGTGCTAAATGTTTTTTTTTTTAGGTTTGTATCATTTGATTTACACAACACTTTGAAGCTTGTTAAACAAACAAGAAATAAGACACACAACAAAACAGAAAACTTGAGCGTGCATAACTATTCACCCCCCCCCAAAGCCAATACTTTGTAGAGCCACCTTTTTCAGCAATTACAGCTGCAAGTCTCTTGGGGTATGTCTCTATATGCTTGGAACATCTAGCCACTGTGGATTTTTGCCCAGTCTTCAAAGTAAAACTGCTCCAGCTCCTTCAAGTTGGATGGGTTCCACTGGTGTAGAGCAATCTTAAGTCATACCACAGATCCTCAATTGGATTGAGTTCTGGTCTTTGACTAGGCCATTACAAGACAATTAAATGTTTCCTGTAAAACACGCGAGTGTTGCTTTAGCAGTATGCTTAGGGTCATTGTCCTGCTGGAAGGTGAACCTCCGTCCCAGTCTTAAATCTCCGGAATCCTGAAACAGGTTTCGCTCAATAATTTCCCTGTATTTAGCACCATCAATTATTCCTTCAATTCTGACCAGTTTCCCTGCTGATGAAAAACATCCCCACAGCATGTGGGGATGGTATTATTGGGGTGATGAGAGGTGTTGGGTTTGCGCCTGACATAGCGTTTTCCTTGCTGGCCAAAAAGCTCAATTTTAGTCCCATTTGACCAGAGTACCTTCTTCCTTATGTTGGGGGCGTCTCCCACATGCCTTTTTCTTTAAGCAATGGCTTTTTTTCTGGACACTCTTCCAAAAGCCCAGTTCTGTGGAGTGTACGGCTTACAGTGGCCTATGGACAGATACTCCAATCTCCGCTGTGGAGCTTTGCAGCTGCTTCAGGGTTAACTTTGCTCTCTTTGTTGCCTTTCTGATTAACGCCTGGTTCGTGAGTTTTGGTGGGCGGCCCTTTCTTCGCTGGTTTGTTGTGGGGCAATATTCATTCAATTTTTTAATAATGGATTTAATGGTGCTCCATGGGATGTCCAAAGTTTTGGATATTTTTTTACAACCAAACCCTGATCTGTACTTCTCCACAACTTTGTCCCTGACCTGTTTGGAGAGCTCCTTGGTCTTCATGGTGCCACTTGCTTGGTGGTGTTGCAGACTCTGGGGCCTTTCCAGAACTGTCATATATGCACTGAGATCATGTAACAGATCATGTGACAGATTGCACACAGGTGGACTTCATATAACTAATTATGTGACTTCTGAGGGTAATTGGTTGCACCAGATCTTATTTAGGGGCTTCATAGCAAAGTGGGTGAATACATATGCACACAACATCTTTCCGTTTTTTTTGTTGTACATTTTTTTTGAAACAAGTAATTTTTTTCATTTCACTTCACCAATTTGGACTATTTTGTGTATGTCCAGTACATGAAATCTAAATAAAAATCTATTTAAATTACAGGTTGTAATGCAACAAAATAGGAAAAACGCCAAGGGGGATGAAAACTTTTGCAAGGCACTGTATGAGATGAGTAATGCAAAATATGTAAGCATTATTAAAGTGACTAGGTTGTTGTCCTTGATGATCTTTTTGGCCTTATTTTGGGTGCTGTAGGTGTCCTGGAGGGCAGGTAGTTTGCCCCTGGTGATGCGTTGGGCAGACCACTCTGGAGAGCCCTTCGGTTGTGAGCTGTGCAGCTGCCGTACCATACAGCCCGACAGGATGCTCTCTCTTGGGCATCTATAAAAGTTTGCACTGTTGCGCCTTCTTGTCTGTGTTGGTGGACCATTTCAGTTTGTCAGTGTACTCCAAGGAACTTGAAGCGTTCCACCTTCTCCAATGCGGTCCCATCGATGTGGATAGGGGGGGTGTTCCCTTTGCTGTTTCCTGAAGTCCACGATTATGTCCTTTGTTTTCTTGACGTTGAGTGAGAGGTTATTTTCCTGGCACCACACTCCCAGAGCCCTCACCGCTGCTCGTCATTGTTGGTAATCAGGCCTGCGATTATCTTCTTTGTTTTGTTGACGTTGATCAGAGGTTATTTTCCTGACACCACACTCCCAGACCCCTCACCTCTTCTCGTCATTGTTGGTAATCAAGCATAATACTGTTGTGTCATCTGCAAATTTGATGATTGAGTTGGAGGCGTGCTTGGCCACGCAGTCATGGGTGAACAGGGAGTACAGGAGGGGGCTGAGCATGCACCCTTGTGGGGCCCCAAAGTTGAGGTTCAGCAAAGTGGAGGTGTTGTTTCCTACCTTCACCACCTGGGGGTGGCCTGTCCTCCCTCCTCTCTCCCTCTCATCCAGGCAGGGTCAGAGAAACCCCACCCACTGGGGAGTCAAACCCATCCAGTCAGATTGAGCCCAAAAATATATATATATTGTTTATTTTAATGCTTGTCAGTGTTCAAAACAGGACATATTTTGTATTTTTACACTGTAAAACATTTCCTGTAAAATGTACAGTACCTTACTGGCAAAAATTGGCAAGTAATTTCATGGAATTGCAATGCCAAGCGTTGGTTGGAGTGGTGTAAAGCTCGCAGCCAATGGACTCTGGAGCAGTGTAAACGCGTTCCTCAAGGCAGTTCGACGGACGAATCTGGGTTTGGCGGATGTCAGGAAAACGCTACCTGCCCGAATGCATAGTTCCAACTGTAAAGTTTGGTGGAAGAGGAATAATGGTCTGGGGCTGTTTTTCATGGTTCGGGCCAGGCCCCTTAGTTCCAGTGGAAAATCTTAACGCTACAGCATACAATGAATGACATTCTAGACAATTCTGTGCTTCCAACTTTGTGGCTATAGTTTGTTTCAGCATGCCAATGGCACAGTGAACAAAGCTAGGTCCATAAAGATATGGTTTGTCGAGATCTGGGTGGAAGAACTTGACTGGCCTCCACAGAGCCCTGACTTCAACCCCTATTGAACACCTTGGGAATGAATTGGTACGCCGACTGCAAGCCAGGCCTCATTGCCCAAAATCAGTGCTCGGCCTCACTAATGCTGAAGCAAGTTCACACTGCAATGTTTCAACATCTAGTGCAAAGCCTTCACAGAAGAGTGTTGTCACCTTTTTTTTTATCTCTTTTGTCTCTTTTTTTGGTTTGGTCAGGGCGTGAGTTGGGGTGGGCATTCTATGTTTTTTGTTCTATGTTTTGTATTTCTGTGTTTGGCCTGGTATGGTTCTCAATCAGAGACAGCTGTCTATCGTCGTCTCTGATTGAGAACCATACTTAGGTAGCCTGTTCCCACCTGTGTTTGTGGGTAGTTGTTTCCTGTTTTGTGTTGTTCACCTGATAGGACTGTTTCGTTTGTTCACCTTTGTTATTTTGATTTCATTGTTCAGTTTAATAAATTTACCGTGGACACGCACTACGCTGCATTTAGGTCCGATCCTTCATATTCCTCATCCGACGAAGAAGAAGACAATCGTTACAAGTGGGGGCTGTTAAAGCAACAAAGAGTGGGACCAACTCCATATTAATGTGTGTGTGTGTGTGTGTGTGTGTGTGTGTGTGTGTGTGTGTGTGTGTGTGTGTGTGTGTGTGTGTGTGTGTGTGTGTGTGTGTGTGTGTGTGTGTGTGTGTGGAGGTTGTTATAGCAGCAAAGTGGGGGACCAACTCCATATTAATGCCCAGGATTTTGGAATGAGATGTTCGATGAGCAAATTGGGAAAATATACGACAACATTCTTATTCAGAGCAATAAGACAGGTAGATAAATATTATAACAAGATGCAATCATGTACCATTAGTGAGAAGAGTGAAAATATATTTATTTTTATCTTTGGATTGTAAAATAATTAGAAATAGGCTTCAGCAGTAGCGTCGTCTGGGTTTAGATCATCATTGTAAAATAGAAATTAGTTTTTATGAACTGACGTACCTAGTTAAATATATATTTTTAAACATCTCAAATAATTAGATATAGTCATCTATTTCCTACTATTTATTTCATTTCCATGTCAATTTTAAGAATAAATTCCTCACCTTTTCTGACTGATGATTTCATACTCGCGAAATCGCCTACGACAAGTTAGGATGGGCTACGTCCCATCTCATTTCAGTGGACCTCTTCACAGTAGTAAGTGTATAAACTCAAGTGTTTTCCTCTATGCGACCTGAAGTAGAACGGTAGAACAGACCTTTTTCCATTGACGTTTGTAGGTCTGAATACAGAAATGTCAAATTTCTCAAGTAGACAATATTTCATTTATCAACATAATACATATCACAACTATTTTAGAATAAATTCCTTACCTTTTCTGGCCTTGATGAGTTTTATTCCCGAGGTAGCCATACAACAAATTAACGTGCGCATCTCATTTAATTGGGCCTATTAGATAGGCTATTATATTTTATAGTTTTCGCTCTAGCCTAGCATAGCCTAGCCTACAGTATATGCATCCAACATGGAGCGCAGTTTATAACACACAGTACAATTATTTAAGACCGTTGATCTTTTGCATTGAAATGTGTAGGTAAGTAGACCTACTGTAGTTTTCATTTCTTTCCACAACAATTCAGAAATGGTCAGGTGTCAAATGTCACCGGAAAAGAAAACGTTCTGCCAAAGACAATTGACCAAGTTCACCATTGCTATTTCCTGTAGATACAGTGCCTTGCGAAAGTATTCGGCCCCCTTGAACTTTGCGACCTTTTGCCACATTTCAGGCTTCAAACATAAACATATAAAACTGTATTTTTTTGTGAAGAATCAACAACAAGTGGGACACAATCATGAAGTGGAACGACATTTATTGGATATTTCAAACTTTTTTAACAAATCAAAAACTGAAAAATTGGGCGTGCAAAATTATTCAGCCCCTTTACTTTCAGTGCAGCAAACTCTCTCCAGAAGTTCAGTGAGGATCTCTGAATGATCCAATGTTGACCTAAATGACTAATGATGATAAATACAATCCACCTGTGTGTAATCAAGTCTCCGTATAAATGCACCTGTACTGTGATAGTCTCAGAGGTCCGTTAAAAGCGCAGAGAGCATCATGAAGAACAAGGAAAACACCAGGCAGGTCCGAGATACTGTTGTGAAGAAGTTTAAAGCCGGATTTGGATACAAAAAGATTTCCCAAGCTTTAAACATCCCAAGGAGCACTGTGCAAGCGATAATATTGAAATGGAAGGAGTATCAGACCACTGCAAATCTACCAAGACCTGGCCGTCCCTCTAAACTTTCAGCTCATAGAAGGAGAAGACTGATCAGAGATGCAGCCAAGAGGCCCATGATCACTCTGGATGAACTGCAGAGATCTACAGCTGAGGTGGGAGACTCTGTCCATAGGACAACAATCAGTTGTATATTGCACAAACCTGGCCTTTATGGAAGAGTGGCAAGAAGAAAGCCATTTCTTAAAGATATCCATAAAAAGTGTCGTTTAAAGTTTGACACAAGCCACCTGGGAGACACACCAAACATGTGGAAGAAGGTGCTCTGGTCAGATGAAACCAAAATTGAACTTTTTGACAACAATGCAAAACGTTATGTTTGGCGTAAAAGAAACACAGCTGAACACACCATCCCCACTGTCAAACATGGTGGTGGCAGCATCATGGTTTGGGCCTGCTTTTCTTCAGCAGGGACAGGGAAGATGGTTAAAATTGATGGGAAGATGGATGGAGCCAAATACAGGACCATTCTGGAAGAAAACCTGATGGAGTCTGCAAAAGACCTGAGACTGGGACGGAGATTTGTCTTCCAACAAGACAATGATCCAAAACATAAAGCAAAATCTACAATGGAATGGTTCAAAAATAAACATATCCAGGTGTTAGAATGGCCAAGTCAAAGTCCAGACCTGAATCCAATCGAGAATCTGTGGAAAGAACTGAAAACTGCTGTTCACAAATGCTCTCCATCCAACCTCACTGAGCTCGAGCTGTTTTGCAAGGAGGAATGGGAAAACATTTCAGTCTCTCGATGTGCAAAACTGATAGAGACATACCCCAAGTGACTTACAGCTGTAATCGCAGCAAAAGGTGGCGCTACAAAGTATTAACTTAAGGGGGCTGAATAATTTTGCACGCCCAATTTTTCAGTTTTTGATTTGTTAAAAAAGTTTGAAATATCCAATAAATGTCATTCCACTTCATGATTGTGTCCCACTTGTTGTTGATTCTTCACAAAAAAATACAGTTTTATATGTTTATGTTTGAAGCCTGAAATGTGGCAAAAGGTCGCAAAGTTCAAGGGGGCCGAATACTTTCGCAAGGCACTGTACTGTCTGTAGATACTGTCTTGGCCAAATTCCAATATTTCCAAAGTACAGTATACAGCAAATAAGGTGTCACCATAACAGGTCGAATGATGTGTGTTTTTCAGGCGGATTTAAAATGCTCGTTCAAGCGCCAACACTTTTTTGACCTGATTTATAACGGGAAGGCGTGCGTGTATGGCGTGCGCCAAGTTTATAAATCTCAATATTTTTTCGTACGTGCTTATAAACTCAGCAAAAAAAAAGAAACGTCCTCTCACTGTCAACTGTGTTAACTTTCAACAAACTTAACATGTGTAAATAAAGATTCAATGTGTCCCTGAACAAAGGGGGGTCAAAAGTAACAGTCAGTATCTGGTGTGGCCACCAGCTGCATTAAGTACTGTCCTAAGTTCTCATCTCCTCTTCATGGACTGCACCAGATTTGCCAGTTCTTGCTGTGGGATGTTACCTCACTCTTCCACCAAGGCACCTGCAAGTTCCCGGACATTTCTGGGGAGAATGGCCCTAGCCCTCACCCTCCGATCCAACAGGTCCCAGATGTGCTCAATGGGATTGAGATCCGGGCTCTTCACTGGCCATTTGCAGAACACTGACATTCCTGTCTTGCAGGAAATCACACACAGAACGAGCAGTATGGCTGGTGGCATCGTCATGCTGGAGGGTCATGTCAGGAAGGGCCTGCAGGAAGGGTACCACATGAGGGAGGAGGATGTCTTCCCTGTAACGCACAGCGTTGAGATTGCCTGCAATGACAACAACCTCAGTCCAATGATGCTGTGACACAATGCCCCAGACCATGACGGACCCTCCACCTCCAAATCGATTCCTCTCCAGAGTACAGGCCTCGGTGTAACGCTCATTCCTTCTACGATAAACGTGAATCCGACCATCACCCCTGGTGAGACAAAACCGCGATTCGTTAGTGAAGAGCACTTTTTGCCAGTCCTGTCTGGTTCAGTGACGGTGGGTTTGTGCCCATAGACGGCGTTGTTGCCGGTGATGTCTGGTGAGGACCTGCCTTAACAACAGGCCTACACACCCTCAGTCCAGCCTCTCTCAGCCTATTTTGCGGACAGTCTGAGCACTGATGGAGGGATTGTGCATTCCTGGTGTAACTCGGGCAGTTGTTGCTACCATCTTGTACCTGTCCCGCAGGTGTGATGTTTGGATGTACCAATCCTGTGCACGTGTTGTTACACGTGGTCTGCCACTGCAAGGACGATCAGCTGTCCATCCTGTCTCCCCGTAGCGCTGTCATAGGCGCCTCACAGTACGGACATTGCAATTTATTGCCCTGGCCACATCTGCAGTTCTCATGACACCTTGCAGCATGCCTAAGGCACGTTCAAGCAGGTGAGCAGGGACCCTGGGCATCTTTTTTTTTGTGTTTTTCAGAGTCAGTAGAACGGCCTCTTTAGTGTCCTAAGTTCTCAAAACTGTGACCTTAATTGCCTACCGTCTGTAAGCTGTTAATGTCTTAACGACCATTCCACAGGTGCATGTTCATAAATATTTATGGTTCATTGAACAAGCATGGGAATTAGTGTTTAAACCCTTTACAATGAAGATTTGTGAAGCTATTTGTATTTTTACCAATTATCTATAAAAGACAGGGTCCTGAAAAAGGGACGCTTCTTTTTTTACTGAGTTTATATTTAGAGTTAAATTTATGCAACGGTTATGAATGAGGCCCCTGGTTGGCAGGGAGCTCAGCACCAGAGATGTACTGGGCCGGACGCATTACCGTCTGAAGCGCCTCGCTGTCGGATTCCCGAGCATTTGTCATACCAGGCGGTGATTCAGCCAGTCAAGTTGCTCTCAATGGTGCAGCTGTAGATTCTTTTGAGGATCTGAGGTCCCATGACACATTTTTTTTCAGCCTCCTGAAGAGAAATAGCGTTATCGTGTCCTCTTCACAACTGCCCTCTTCACAACTGTCCTCTTCACAACTGTCCTCTTCACAACTGTCCTCTTCACAACTGTCCTCTTCACAACTGCCCTCTTCACAACTGTCCTCTTCACAACTGTCCTCTTCACAACTGCCCTCTTCACAACTGTCCTCTTCACAACTGTCCTCTTCACAACTGTCCTCTTCACAACTGCCCTCTTCACAACTGTCCTCTTCACAACTGTCCTCTTCACAACTGTCCTCTTCACAACTGTCCTCTTCACAACTGTCCTCTTCACAACTGTCCTCTTCACAACTGCCCTCTTCACAACTGTCCTCTTCACAACTGCCCTCTTCACAACTGTCCTCTTCACAACTGTCCTCTTCACAACTGTCCTCTTCACAACTGTCCTCTTCACAACTGTCCTCTTCACAACTGTCCTCTTCACAACTGTCCTCTTCACAACTGTCCTCTTCACAACTGTCCTCTTCACAACTGTCCTCTTCACAACTGCCCTCTTCACAACTGTCCTCTTCACAACTGTCCTCTTCACAACTGTCCTCTTCACAACTGCCCTCTTCACAACTGTCCTCTTCACAACTGCCCTCTTCACAACTGCCCTCTTCACAACTGCCCTCTTCACAACTGTCCTCTTCACAACTGTCCTCTTCACAACTGTCCTCTTCACAACTGTCCTCTTCACAACTGCCCTCTTCACAACTGTCCTCTTCACAACTGCCCTCTTCACAACTGTCCTCTTCACAACTGTCCTCTTCACAACTGTCCTCTTCACAACTGTCCTCTTCACAACTGTCCTCTTCACAATTGTGTTGGTTTGTGTGGACCATGATAATTCCTTAGTGATGTGGACACCGAGGAACTTGAAGCTCTCAACCCTCTCCACTACAGCCTTGTCAATGTGGGTGGGGGGCGTGCTCGGGCCCTCTTTTTCCTGTAGTCCACAATCAGCTTGTTTTGTCTTGCTGACATTGAGGTTGTGATCGTGGCAGCACTCTGCCAGGTCTCTGACCTCCTCCCTATAAGCTTTCTCATTGTCATCAACCGATTTTTGAGATGTCTACTTGTCTGACAAACACTGCTCTGGCGCTGTCACCTTTCACCTTCACCAGCAGATGCGGAAGTGAAAATGATTGAGACGAATCCAATGCAAAAACGAGATATCTCTTAAATTTACCGATTTTTATGTGGATTTTTTTATTACGCTACTTAAATTTCCGCAGTGGCGTGGACATCGACCTTTTAATATCGATGGAGCCTACTCGTTGCCTGCTGGCTCATGAGTGGTCCGTGTCAACAGGTGGTCCTGTGTGAGGAGAAATGTAGTAGTCAGAGTGGATCAGTAATTAAATATCTGGATTTGTTGTGAACTGTTAAATAATTTCACTGTGGGGGATCGAATTTGATCATAATAAACACATTTTTGAGCCCATAGTTTACATAGGCTTTCTGTGTGTTTATCCGAGGGTGCGTACCTGCCTGAGGGTGCGTACCTGAGGGTGCGTACCTGAGGGTGCGTACCTGAGGGTGTATATCTGAGGGTGTATATCTGAGGGTGTATGGGTGCATAGCAGAGTGTGTATATCTGAGGGTGTATAACAGATATCCAAACTGCTGGATTTCGATGGGGATTCCTTTAGTGCGTGCGTCAATCAACTCTATAAGTACCGCCTTGTAATAAACATTGGAGAAGGCATGCTACCAGAGAGGCATGGTTTATATAGCTAGATAGCTCCTCTACTGGTGCCAAAATTTGACTTTATGGTGTCAGCAAATATACTTAAAAGTTTACCCTATTCATCTATGGCAATGATACTTATCGGTTTCCCCTTTCATCTGTGTTTGGTGTTAGCTATTTACTGGCTAGCCAGGCCTTCATCTGTGTCTGGTGTTAGCTATTTACTGGCTAGCCAGGTCGTCATCTGTGTCTGGAGTTAGCTAGTTACTGGCTAGCCAGGTCTTCATCTGTGTCTGGTGTTAGCTATTTACTGGCTAGCCAGGTCTTCACCTGTGTCTGGTGTTAGCTATTTACTGGCTAGCCAGGTCTTCATCTGTGTCTAGCCAGGTCTTCACCTGTGTCTGGTGTTAGCTATTTACTGGCTAGCCAGGTCTTCACCTGTGTCTGGTGTTAGCTATTTACTGGCTAGCCAGGTCTTCACCTGTGTTTGGTGTTAGCTATTTACTGGCTAGCCAGGTCTTCACCTGTGTCGGGTGTTAGCTATTTACTGGCTAGCCAGGTCTTCACCTGTGTCTGGTGTTAGCTAGTTACTGGCTAGCCAGGTCTTCATCTGTGTCTGGTGTTAGCTAGTTACTGGCTAGCCAGGTCTTCAACTAGCATGGAACAAAACGAGGGGAAAGGTTGTTCAAAACTGACGCAGTTGTCAAGTCTTCTACCAAACCAAATCAAATGAAATCACATTTTATTTGTCACATACACATGGTTAGCAGATGTTAATGCGAGTGTAGCGAAATGCTTGTGCTTCTAGTTCCGACAATGCAGTAATAACCAACAAGTAATCTAGCTAACAATTCCAAAACTACTACCTTATACACACAAGTGTAAGGGGATAAAGAATACTTACAAAAATATATATGAATGAGTGATGGTACAGAGCGGCATAGGCAAGATACAGTAGATGGTATCGAGTACAGTATATACATATGAGATGAGTATGTAAACAAAGTGGCATAGTTAAAGTGGCTAGTGATACATGTATTACATATAGATGCAGTAGATATAGAGTACAGTATATACATATGAGATGAGTATGTAAACAAAGTGGCATAGTTTAAAGTGGCTAGTGATACATGTATTACATATAGATGCAGTAGATGATATAGAGTACAGTATATACATATGAGATGAGTATGTAAACAAAGTGGCATAGTTAAAGTGGCTAGTGATACATGTATTACATATAGATACAGTAGATGGTATCGAGTACAGTATATACATATGAGATGAGTATGTAAACAAAGTGGCATAGTTAAAGTGGCTAGTGATACATGTATTACATATAGATGCAGTAGATATAGAGTACAGTATATACATGAGGTGAGTATGTAAACAAAGTGGCATAGTTAAAGTGGCTAGTGATACATGTATTACATATAGATACAGTAGATGGTATCGAGTACAGTATATACATATGAGATGAGTATGTAAACAAAGTGGCATAGTTAAAGTGGCTAGTGATACATGTATTACATATAGATACAGTAGATGGTATTGAGTACAGTATATACATATGAGATGAGTATGTAAACAAAGTGGCATAGATAAAGTGGCTAGTGATACATGTATTACATAAAGATGCAGTAGATGATATAGAGTACAGTATATACATATGAGATGAGTATGTAAACAAAGTGGCATAGATAAAGTGGCTAGTGATACATGCATTACATAAAGATACAGTAGATGGTATCGAGTACAGTATATACATATGAGGTGAGTATGTAAACAAAGTAGCATAGTTAAAGTGGCTAGTGATACATGTATTACATATAGATACAGTAGATGGTATTGAGTACAGTATATACATATGAGGTGAGTATGTAAACAAAGTGGCATAGTTAAAGTGGCTAGTGATACATGTATTACATATAGATACAGTAGATGGTATCGAGTACAGTATATACATATGAGATGAGTATGTAAACAAAGTGGCATAGTTAAAGTGGCTAGTGATACATGTATTACATATAGATGCAGTAGATATAGAGTACAGTATATACATGAGGTGAGTATGTAAACAAAGTGGCATAGTTAAAGTGGCTAGTGATACATGTATTACATATAGATACAGTAGATGGTATCGAGTACAGTATATACATATGAGATGAGTATGTAAACAAAGTGGCATAGTTTAAAGTGGCTAGTGATACATGTATTACATATAGATGCAGTAGATATAGAGTACAGTATATACATATGAGATGAGTATGTAAACAAAGTGGCATAGTTTAAAGTGGCTAGTGATACATGTATTACATAAAGATGCAGTAGATGGTTGATCGCCGAAATGAAACTTTGGACGTTATTGATCACGTGCTTCTGATAAAGTGATACAGGCATCGGCTTCCAAGTATACTGCTTAGTGATTTGGACGCTCCGGTATCAAACACAACATCACTACAACTCAATGCATCCAATTTGGCGTTTCAAAGAGCTGTCAGTCAAGTCGAGCTCATGAATATAAGCTCCCCACACACTCAGCCTCTCTTTTCAAACTTCCTGGTAGGCAGTTAACCATGACAGAAAAAGTACTTTTGAGAATGACTGTTCAGGACCTTCAAATTGTTAAGTATTTAGCAATCAAAACAAGAGTCTGGTAGCATCAGTTGTGATGTGTGTATAGTATGAATTTACACTATATATACAAAAGTATGTGGACAGCCCTTCAAAATAGTCGATTCGGCTATTTCAGCCACACCCGTTACTGAGGGGTGCATAAAATTGAGCATCTCCATAGACAGACTGGCATTAGAATGGCCTTACTGATGTTGACACCATCAGGATAGGTCTGTAGGTGTTGTAGTTAGAGAGAACTGATGTTGACACCATCAGGATAGGTCTGTAGATGTTGTAGTTAGAGAGAACTGATGTTGACACCATCAGGATAGGTCTGTAGGTGTTGTAGTTAGAGAGAACTGATGTTGACACCATCAGGATAGGTCTGTAGGTGTTGTAGTTAGAGAGAACTGATGTTGACACCATCAGGATAGGTCTGTAGGTGTTGTAGTTAGAGAGAATTTATGTTGACACCATCAGGATAGGTCTGTAGGTGTTGTAGTTAGAGAGAACTGATGTTGACACCATCAGGATAGGTCTGTAGGTGTTGTAGTTAGAGAGAACTGATGTTGACACCATCAGGATAGGTCTGTAGATGTTGTAGTTAGAGAGAACTGATGTTGACACCATCAGGATAGGTCTGTAGGTGTTGTAGTTAGAGAGAACTGATGTTGACACCATCAGGATAGGTCTGTAGGTGTTGTAGTTAGAGAGAACTGATGTTGACACCATCAGGATAGGTCTGTGGGTGTTGTAGTTAGAGCGAACTGATGTTGACACCATCAGGATAGGTCTGTAGGTGTTGTAGTTAGAGAGAACTGATGTTGACACCATCAGGATAGGTCTGTAGATGTTGTAGTTAGAGAGAACTGATGTTGACACCATCAGGATAGGTCTGTGGGTGTTGTAGTTAGAGCGAACTGATGTTGACACCATCAGGATAGGTCTGTAGGTGTTGTAGTTAGAGAGAACTGATGTTGACACCATCAGGATAGGTCTGTAGATGTTGTAGTTAGAGAGAACTGATGTTGACACCATCAGGATAGGTCTGTAGGTGTTGTAGTTAGAGAGAACTGATGTTGACACCATCAGGATAGGTCTGTAGGTGTTGTAGTTAGAGAGAACTGATGTTGACACCATCAGGATAGTTCTGTAGGTGTTGTAGTTAGAGAGAACTGATGTTGACACCATCAGGATAGGTCTGTAGGTGTTGTAGTTAGGGGGAACTGATGTTGACACCATCAGGATAGGTCTGTAGGTGTTGTAGTTAGAGAGAACTGATGTTGACACCATCCGGATAGGTCTGTAGATGTTGTAGTTAGAGAGAACTGATGTTGACACCATCAGGATAGGTCTGTAGGTGTTGTAGTTAGAGAGAACTGATGTTGACACCATCAGGATAGGTCTGTAGGTGTTGTAGTTAGAGAGAACTAATGTTGACACCATTAGGATAGGTCTGTAGGTGTTGTAGTTAGAGAGAACTGATGTTGACACCATCAGGATAGGTCTGTAGGTGTTGTAGTTAGAGAGAACTGATGTTGACACCATCAGGATAGGTCTGTAGGTGTTGTAGTTAGAGAGAACTGATGTTGACACCATCAGGATAGGTCTGTAGGTGTTGTAGTTAGAGAGAACTGATGTTGACACCATCAGGATAGGTCTGTAGGTGTTGTAGTTAGAGAGAACTGATGTTGACACCATCAGGATAGGTCTGTAGGTGTTGTAGTTAGAGAGAACTGATGTTGACACCATCAGGATAGGTCTGTAGGTGTTGTAGTTAGAGAGAACTGATGTTGACACCATCAGGATAGGTCTGTAGGTGTTGTAGTTAGAGAGAACTGATGTTGACACCATCAGGATAGGTCTGTAGGTGTTGTAGTTAGAGAGAACTGATGTTGACACCATCAGGATAGGTCTGTAGGTGTTGTAGTTAGAGACAACTGATGTTGACACCTTCAGGATAGGTCTGTAGGTGTTGTAGTTAGAGAGAACTGATGTTGACACCATCAGGATAGGTCTGTAGGTGTTGTAGTTAGAGAGAACTGATGTTGACACCATCAGGATAGGTCTGTAGGTGTTGTAGTTAGAGAGAACTGATGTTGACATCATCAGGATAGGTCTGTAGGTGTTGTAGTTAGAGTGAACTGATGTTGACACCATCAGGATAGGTCTGTAGGTGTTGTAGTTAGAGAGAACTGATGTTGACACCATCAGGATAGGTCTGTAGGTGTTGTAGTTAGAGAGAACTGATGTTGACACCATCAGGATAGGTCTGTAGGTGTTGTAGTTAGATAGAACTGATGTTGACACCATCAGGATAGGTCTGTAGGTGTTGTAGTTAGAGAGAACTGATGTTGACACCATCAGGATAGGTCTGTAGGTGTTGTAGTTAGAGAGAACTGATGTTGACACCATCAGGATAGGTCTGTAGGTGTTGTAGTTAGAGACAACTGATGTTGACACCATCAGGATAGGTCTGTAGGTGTTGTAGTTAGAGAGAACTGATGTTGACACCATCAGGATAGGTCTGTAGGTGTTGTAGTTAGAGTGAACTGATGTTGACACCATCAGGATAGGTCTGTAGGTGTTGTAGTTAGAGAGAACTGATGTTGACACCATCAGGATAGGTCTGTAGGTGTTGTAGTTAGAGAGAACTGATGTTGACACCATCAGGATAGGTCTGTAGGTGTTGTAGTTAGATAGAACTGATGTTGACACCATCAGGATAGGTCTGTAGGTGTTGTAGTTAGAGAGAACTGATGTTGACACCATCAGGATAGGTCTGTAGGTGTTGTAGTTAGAGAGAACTGATGTTGACACCATCAGGATAGGTCTGTAGGTGTTGTAGTTAGAGAGAACTGATGTTGACACCATCAGGATAGGTCTGTAGATTTTGTAGTTAGAGAGAACTGATGTTGACACCATCAGGATAGGTCTGTAGGTGTTGTAGTTAGAGAGAACTGGTGTTGACACCATCAGGATAGGTCTGTAGGTGTTGTAGTTAGAGAGAACTGATGTTGACACCATCAGGATAGGTCTGTAGGTGTTGTAGTTAGAGAGAACTGATGTTGACACCATCAGGATAGGTCTGTAGGTGTTGTAGTTAGAGAGAACTGATGTTGACACCATCAGGATAGGTCTGTAGGTGTTGTAGTTAGAGAGAACTGATGTTGACACTATCAGGATAGGTCTGTAGGTGTTGTAGTTAGAGAGAACTGATGTTGACACCATCAGGATAGGTCTGTAGGTGTTGTAGTTAGAGAGAACTGATGTTGACACCATCAGGATAGGTCTGTAGGTGTTGTAGTTAGAGAGAACTGATGTTGACACCATCAGGATAGGTCTGTAGATGTTGTAGTTAGAGAGAACTGATGTTGACACCATCAGGATAGGTCTGTATGTGTTGTAGTTAGAGAGAACTGATGTTGACACCATCAGGATAGGTCTGTAGGTGTTGTAGTTAGAGAGAACTGATGTTGACACCATCAGGATAGGTCTGTAGGTGTTGTAGTTAGAGAGAACTGATGTTGACACCATCAGGATAGGTCTGTAGGTATTGCAGTTAGAGAGAACTGATGTTGACACCATCAGGATAGGTCTGTAGGTGTTGTAGTTAGAGAGAACTGATGTTGACACCATCAGGATAGGTCTGTAGGTGTTGTAGTTAGAGAGAACTGATGTTGACACCATCAGGATATGTCTGTAGGTGTTGTAGTTAGAGAGAACTGATGTTGACACCATCAGGATAGGTCTGTAGATTTTGTAGTTAGAGAGAACTGATGTTGACACCATCAGGATAGGTCTGTAGGTGTTGTAGTTAGAGAGAACTGGTGTTGACACCATCAGGATAGGTCTGTATGTGTTGTAGTTAGAGAGAACTGATGTTGACAACATCAGGATAGGTCTGTAGGTGTTGTAGTTAGAGAGAACTGATGTTGACACCATCAGGATAGGTCTGTAGGTGTTGTAGTTAGAGAGAACTGATGTTGACACCATCAGGATAGGTCTGTAGGTGTTGTAGTTAGAGAGAACTGATGTTGACACCATCAGGATAGGTCTGTAGGTGTTGTAGTTAGAGAGAACTGATGTTGACACCATCAGGATAGGTCTGTAGGTGTTGTAGTTAGAGAGAACTGATGTTGACACCATCAGGATAGGTCTGTAGGTGTTGTAGTTGGAGAGAACTGATGTTGACACCATCAGGATAGGTCTGTAGATGTTGTAGTTAGAGAGAACTGATGTTGACACCATCAGGATAGGTCTGTAGGTGTTGTAGTTAGAGAGAACTGATGTTGACACCATCAGGATAGGTCTGTAGGTGTTGTAGTTAGAAAGAACTGATGTTGACACCATCAGGATAGGTCTGTAGGTGTTGTAGTTAGAGAGAACTGATGTTGACACCATCAGGATAGGTCTGTAGGTGTTGTAGTTAGAGAGAACTGATGTTGACACCATCAGGATAGGTCTGTAGATGTTGTAGTTAGAGAGAACTGATGTTGACACCATCAGGATAGGTCTGTAGGTGTTGTAGTTAGAGAGAACTGGTGTTGACACCATCAGGATAGGTCTGTAGGTGTTGTAGTTAGAGAGAACTGATGTTGACACCATCAGGATAGGTCTGTAGGTGTTGTAGTTAGAGTGAACTGATGTTGACACCATCAGGATAGGACTGTAGATGTTGTAGTTAGAGAGAACTGATGTTGACACCATCAGGATAGGTCTGTAGATGTTGTAGTTAGAGAGAACTGATGTTGACACCATCAGGATAGGTCTGTAGGTGTTGTAGTTAGAGAGAACTGATGTTGACACCATCAGGATAGGTCTGTAGGTGTTGTAGTTAGAGAGAACTGATGTTGACACCATCAGGATAAGTCTGTAGGTGTTGTAGTGAGAGAACTGATGTTGACACCATCAGGATAGGTCTGTAGGTGTTGTAGTTAGAGAGAACTGATGTTGACACCATCAGGATAGGTCTGTAGGTGTTGTAGTTAGAGAGAACTGATGTTGACACCATCAGGATAGGTCTGTAGGTGTTGTAGTTAGAGAGAACTGATGTTGACACCATCAGGATAGGTCTGTAGGTGTTGTAGTTAGAGAGAACTGATGTTGACACCATCAGGATAGGTCTGTAGATGTTGTAGTTAGAGAGAACTGATGTTGACACCATCAGGATAGGTCTGTAGGTGTTGTAGTTAGAGAGAACTGATGTTGACACCATCAGGATAGGTCTGTAGGTGTTGTAGTTAGAGAGAACTGGTGTTGACACCATCAGGATAGGTCTGTAGGTGTTGTAGTTAGAGAGAACTGATGTTGACACCATCAGGATAGGTCTGTAGGTGTTGTAGTTAGAGAGAACTGATGTTGACACCATCAGGATAGGTCTGTAGGTGTTGTAGTTAGAGAGAACTGATGTTGACACCATCAGGATAGGTCTGTAGGTGTTGTAGTTAGAGAGAACTGATGTTGACACCATCAGGATAGGTCTGTAGGTGTTGTAGTTAGAGAGAACTGATGTTGACACCATCAGGATAGGTCTGTAGGTGTTGTAGTTAGAGAGAACTGATGTTGACACCATCAGGATAGGTCTGTAGGTGTTGTAGTTAGAGAGAACTGATGTTGACACCATCAGGATAGGTCTGTAGATGTTGTAGTTAGAGAGAACTGATGTTGACACCATCAGGATAGGTCTGTAGGTGTTGTAGTTAGAGACAACTGATGTTGACACCATCAGGATAGGTCTGTAGGTGTTGTAGTTAGAGAGAACTGATGTTGACACCATCAGGATAGGTCTGTAGGTGTTGTAGTTAGAGAGAACTGATGTTGACACCATCAGGATAGGTCTGTAGGTGTTGTAGTTAGAGAGAACTGATGTTGACACCATCAGGATAGGTCTGTAGATGTTGTAGTTAGAGAGAACTGATGTTGACACCATCAGGATAGGTCTGTAGGTGTTGTAGTTAGAGAGAACTGATGTTGACACCATCAGGATAGGTCTGTAGGTGTTGTAGTTAGAGAGAACTGATGTTGACACCATCAGGATAGGTCTGTAGGTGTTGTAGTTAGAGAGAACTGATGTTGACACCATCAGGATAGGTCTGTAGATGTTGTAGTTAGAGAGAACTGATGTTGACAACATCAGGATAGGTCTGTAGGTGTTGTAGTTAGAGAGAACTGATGTTGACACCATCAGGATAGGTCTGTAGGTGTTGTAGTTAGAGAGAACTGATGTTGACACCATCAGGATAGGTCTGTAGGTGTTGTAGTTCGAGAGAACTGATGTTGACACCATCAGGATAGGTCTGTAGGTGTTGTAGTTAGAGAGAACTGATGTTGACATCATCAGGATAGGTCTGTCGGTGTTGTAGTTAGAGAGAACTGATGTTGACACCATCAGGATAGGTCTGTAGGTGTTGTAGTTAGAGAGAACTGATGTTGACACCATCAGGATAGGTCTGTCGGTGTTGTAGTTAGAGAGAACTGATGTTGACACCATCAGGATAGGTCTGTAGGTGTTGTAGTTAGAGAGAACTGATGTTGACACCATCAGGATAGGTCTGTAGGTGTTGTAGTTAGAGAGAACTGATGTTGACACCATCAGGATAGGTCTGTCGGTGTTGTAGTTAGAGAGAACTGATGTTGACACCATCAGGATAGGTCTGTAGGTGTTGTAGTTAGAGAGAACTGATGTTGACACCATCAGGATAGGTCTGTAGGTGTTGTAGTTAGAGAGAACTGATGTTGACACCATCAGGATAGGTCTGTAGGTGTTGTAGTTAGAGAGAACTGATGTTGACACCATCAGGATAGGTCTGTAGGTGTTGTAGTTAGAGAGAACTGATGTTGACACCATCAGGATAGGTCTGTAGGTGTTGTAGTTAGAGAGAACCGATGTTGACACCATCAGGATAGGTCTGTAGGTGTTGTAGTTAGAGCGAACGGATTAAAGATGTTTGTTATGCATGATCTTCATCCTGAAAACAACATGATTAACTGTGTTTTTAGTGTATTGTTCCTGCATATGCTCTGGTATTACATCCTCTTGCTAGGACCCCCTCCCAAAAGAGATTTCTGACCTCAAGGGTGTTTTCCTGCTTTTTACAGCATCCATTATTTATATCTCATTGAAGTTAGGTCTATTTATTTAGAGGTTATCTTTTGGGGCGTTCAAATTCTGTCAGAGTTATCGGAAGTTTGGCATTTCCGACTGTGAAGATTCACTTGAACGACCCTCCAAGTTATAATTAACTAAACTTTTTTACTGAGTTGCAGAGTTGTCACGTTTCAATCTTTCACCTTATCAACCAAAAAAATACAACTAATCTTAAGTTTGAGTACCCCATCAGTTCTAATGTTTGGTTGTGCTGGTCACCTCCTTCCACTTACCAGACATACTGTGAAGTATCAACATTTTAAAAAATGTTTTTTTTTTTAACCTTTATTTAACTAGGCAAGTCAGTTAAGAACAAATTCTTACTTACAACGACAGCCTACCGGGGAACAGTGGGTTAACTGCCTTGTTCAGGGGTAGAAAGACAGATTTTTACCTTGTCAGCTCAGGGATTCGATCTAGCAACCTTTTGGTTACTGGCCCAACGCTCTAATCACTAGGCTACCTGCCGCCTCCACACTCTAACCACTAGGCTACCTGCCGCCTCTACGCTCTAACCACTAGGCTAACTGCCGCCCCATTTACTTTATAAATGGCCCTGGATACCAGAACCAAAACCTGCCCAGGGTAACAGAATCGACAGCTTCTCCATTATAATTGAGGGTGAAATATTTTGGACAGAAACATTCCTTTCGTGAGGATGTTGAGGTATTGGACACCACGGTAGGTTCTACCATTAACTTGGACTTTAATTGCTTATGGATATTGTGTATCTTATGTATGAATTGTTTCATATATTCAGATAGTTAAGCATCCTTTTATCGTAGAATTGTAAACATAATACTCTAATACTGAATTAGCATAACTGTATGGTAAAGTATTTCATACTGAATTAGCATAACTGTATGGTAAAGTATTTCATACTGAATTAGCATAACTGTATGGTAAAGTATTTCATACTGAATTAGCATAACTGTATGGCAAAGTATTTCATACTGAATTAGCATAACTGTATGGTAAAGTATTTCATACTGAATTAGCATAACTGTATGGTAAAGTATTTCATACTGAATTAGCATAACTGTATGGTAAAGTATTTCATACTGAATTAGCATAACTGTATGGTAAAGTATTTCATACTGAATTAGCATAACTGTATGGTAAAGTATTTCATACTGAATTAGCATAACTGTATGGTAAAGTATTTCATACTGAATTAGCATAACTGTATGGTAAAGTATTTCATACTGAATTAGCATAACTGTATGGTAAAGTATTTCATACTGAATTAGCATAACTGTATGGTAAAGTATTTCATACTGAATTAGCATAACTGTATGGTAAAGTATTTCATACTGAATTAGCATAACTGTATGGCAAAGTATTTCATACTGAATTAGCATAACTGTATGGTAAAGTATTTCATACTGAATTAGCATAACTGTATGGTAAAGTATTTCATACTGAATTAGCATAACTGTATGGTAAAGTATTTCATACTGAATTAGCATAACTGTATGGTAAAGTATTTCATACTGAATTAGCATAACTGTATGGTAAAGTATTTCATACTGAATTAGCATAACTGTATGGTAAAGTATTTCATACTGAATTAGCATAATTTCTTTGTAAACTCTTTAATACTGAATTAGTTGCACTCTACTGTACACTTAGTTATTTTTATCGCTTTGGTGCAATTTTCACAAGTACGAGGTACATTTTCACAACTCTTACAGCAGACAATCTCAAAGGCAGTTGTTTTAAAACTCCAAAGCACATTTTCAATTGACTAAAGTACAACACACATAATAGTTTGTCACTTTATCACCAAACTTAAATCGGGGCTTCATCTAGAAATACACGTTTCACATTGTAAGACATGTAATGCTCACATTACTTTTAATATGATTCTCTTCTCTTGTCTTAAAATACATTTGGCTCTGACTGCTTTTAAACAGTTGGTAACTTATAGATTTTACATGTCGACTCGTTTGTCTTATGCATTTTTTTGACAACTACATAATGAAAATGTAAAGTCTGCAAAGTAGAAACATTATGACTATGATACATGGTGCATTTGGAAAGTATTCAGACCCCACATTTTGTTACGTTACATTACAGCCGTATTCTAAAATTTATAAAAATAAATCCCTCATCAATCTACACACAATACCTTATAATGACATCACAATACCCCATAATGACATCACAATACCCCATAATGACATCCCAATACCCCATAATGACATCACAATACCCCATAATGACATCACAATACCCCATAATGACATCACAATACCGCATAATGACATCACAATACCCCATAATGACATCACAATACCCCATAATGACATCACAATACCCCATAATGACAAAGCAAAAACAGGTTTTTAGACATTTTTGCAAATGTGTTCATAAGTATTCAGACCCTTTACTCGGTACTTTGTTGAAGCACCTTTGGTAGCGATTACAGCCTTGAGTCTTGTACTGTATTGCATATGTATTGTATATGTACTGTATGTAACAAATCAAATTGTATTGGTCGTGTAGAAAGATTAGCAGAAGTTACAGCAGGTGCAGTGCAGGGGTGCAACTTTGGTTTTAGAAGGGGGGGGGGGGACATAACTTGGGGGTGGATCTGGGGGGGTCCCCCATTTTTGGGGGGGCATCTAAAGCTAATTTCCTGCATTTCTACACAATCTAATATGACCCTTCTAGCCGTAGAACAACATGAAGTAAGCAAAAATGCCCACAGTCACAAGCTAGGTAAGAGATCATTATTACATATGTTTAAGTGATTGATAAGACTGAACTAGATCCATGATTAATTCAATAATCAATACTGCTTTGCAACTTAAACCAATAGCCTAACAAATGAACAACTCTTTCAAATAAAGTCAAATAACGTTTGTCTTTATTAAGACATCCTCAAATGTCAGCCCGAGCCGCCTGCACGCCCGAGCCGCCTGCACGCCCGAGCCGCCTGCACGCCCAAGCCGCCTGCACGCCCAAGCCGCCTGCACGCCCAACCCGCACTAGTCTGGTCAATAACTCAACTCTCTCCCCAACACAACTTCCTTCCTATCTTTTTTTTTAAATAATGTCTGAAAGTTGCGCCCCTGAGTTTGGGGATTGTGATTTTTTTTTTTTTTTGAACCAAATCGGTCCCCAGAGAAAGAAGGCCATGCCTTGCTGGTCGCTTGGCACAAACGAGTTTAAGAAAGGCTGGTATAGGGGATGCATTTCTTTCTTGTTTTGGACTTTCTGTATTATTTGTGCATTGGTATTGTATTGTAATGGTATTAAATTACTGGTCTGTAGGAGCTAGAAACAGAAGCATGACACTGCACCAGGGGCAGGGCAGGACAGGACAGGACAGGGCAGGGCAGGGCAGGGCAGGGCAGGGCAGGGCAGGACAGGGCAGGGCAGGGCAGGGCAGGGCAGGGCAGGGCAGGACAGGACAGGACAGGGCAGGGCAGGGCAGGGCAGGGCAGGGCAGGGCAGGGCAGGACCCCCCCCCCCCCCAGTTGTATCATTGCACTGTGATACAAAACGTGGTGTGATTTAGGACTGCACAGACACCACAGAGCGTGCAGACAGGCTGTGGGAAGGCAAAGCTTCTGAAAGGCTGGTGTATAGGACGAGCACGGGAGTATAGGACGAGCACGGGTGTATAGGACGAGAACGGGTGTATAGGTTGAGCACGGGTGTATAGGACGAGCACGGGTGTATAGGACGAGCACGGGTGTATAGGACGAGCACAGGAGTATAGGACGAGCACGGGAGAGATGAACACAGAAAGCTGCTGTCTGTGTTTCATTTTTTTCTCTGAGTTGTAACAACAAGCGTAGCAGAAACTGACTACTATTTAGTTGACTGATCTAGCTGTCAAGGTAACTGCTGTTTGACAGAAGAAAAGCAATATTTATTCCCAGCGCTGAGCTAGTAGTGTAACTGACATCAAATCTCCCCCAAAATTGTCACATGCGCCAAATACAACAGGTGTAGTAGACCTTACAGTGAAATGCTGAATACAACAGGTGTAGTAGACCTTACAGTGAAATGCTGAATACAACAGGTGTAGGTATACCTTACAGTGAAATGCTGAATACAACAGGTGTAGTAGACCTTACAGTGAAATGCTGAATACAACAGGTGTAGTAGACCTTACAGTGAAATGCTGAATACAACAGGTGTAGGTAGACCTTACAGTGAACTGCTGAATACAACAGGTGTAGTAGACCTTACAGTGAAATGTTGAATACAACAGGTGTAGTAGACCTTACAGTGAAATGCTGAAAACAACAGGTGTAGTAGACCTTACAGTGAAATGCTGAATACAACAGGTGTAGTAGACCTTACAGTGAAATGCTGAATACAACAGGTGTAGTAGACCTTACAGTGAAATGCTGAATACAACAGGTGTAGGTAGACCTTACAGTGAAATGCTGAATACAACAGGTGTAGTAGACCTTACAGTGAAATGCTGAATACAACAGGTGTAGTAGACCTTACAGTGAAATGCTGAATACAACAGGTGTAGGTATACCTTACAGTGAAATGCTGAATACAACAGGTGTAGTAGACCTTACAGTGAAATGCTGAATACAACAGGTGTAGTAGACCTTACAGTGAAATGCTGAATACAACAGGTGTAGGTAGACCTTACAGTGAACTGCTGAATACAACAGGTGTAGTAGACCTTACAGTGAAATGCTGAATACAACAGGTGTAGTAGACCTTACAGTGAAATGCTGAACACAACAGGTGTAGGTAGACCTTACAGTGAAATGCTGAATACAACAGGTGTAGTAGACCTTACAGTGAAATGCTGAATACAACAGGTGTAGGTAGACCTTACAGTGAAATGCTGAATACAACAGGTGTAGTAGACCTTACAGTGAAATGCTGAATACAACAGGTGTAGTAGACCTTACAGTGAAATGCTGAATACAACAGGTGTAGGTATACCTTACAGTGAAATGCTGAATACAACAGGTGTAGTAGACCTTACAGTGAAATGCTGAATACAACAGGTGTAGTAGACCTTACAGTGAAATGCTGAATACAACAGGTGTAGGTAGACCTTACAGTGAACTGCTGAATACAACAGGTGTAGTAGACCTTACAGTGAAATGCTGAATACAACAGGTGTAGTAGACCTTACAGTGAAATGCTGAATACAACAGGTGTAGGTAGACCTTACAGTGAAATGCTGAATACAACAGGTGTAGGTAGACCTTACAGTGAACTGCTGAATACAACAGGTGTAGTAGACCTTACAGTGAAATGCTGAATACAACAGGTGTAGTAGACCTTACAGTGAAATGCTGAATACAACAGGTGTAGGTAGACCTTACAGTGAACTGCTGAATACAACAGGTGTAGTAGACCTTACAGTGAAATGCTGAATACAACCGGTGTAGTAGACCTTACAGTGAAATGCTGACTTACAAGCACTTATCCAACAATGCAGTTTTAAGAAAAATAAGTGTTAAGTAAAAAATGGATAAAGTAAAGAATGTAAAATAAAAGTAACAAGTAATTAAAGAGCAGCAGTGAAATAACAGTAGCGAGGCTATATACAAGGATACCGGTACAGAGTTAATGTTCGGGGGGGGGGGGGGGGGTTGATTAGCAGTTCAGGAGTCTTATGACTTGGGGGTAGCAGCTGTTAATGGTCCTAGACTTGGCGCTCCGGAACCACTTGCCGTGCGGTAGCAGAGAGAACAGTCTATGACTCGGGTGGCTTTTTGCCTCAATCACACTAGACCTGAATGAAACGATGAAACCAGCGGCCAAACCAATGTGGACCAACAATATTCTGACATTTTTAAGAGCCATCTGAGATTTTAATAGTCACTATATCAATGTAACGTTATTGATCTGTCAGTTTCCTTGGCAAGTTCCCTACTTTTCACACTGAGATGGTATAAACGGCTCGACAAGCTTCATTGTCGTGGTGCACAGTCAGTACATCATGCTATGCTTCTGGTGGCCGTTCACGTGCCGTTTTCCTCACACAGCCCACCAGCCCTTCTCCCGACTGGCGACACTAAAGCTGCCAGTCGAAAGCAAGACGCTTTTCGTAACTATTAAGTAGTAGATTCCCAAAATGCCCAATTAAAACGGTCATTAAGCTGGAATTGTGTAGTAATGTAAATATAAATTATCTGTTCACCATTAGGCATGTCCCCAAACTCTGTTCATCACTAGTCAAATTACAGCATCACTAACTAACTTCAGTTACTATTCATGTATCATCAGTACTAACTTAAGTTACTATTCATGTGTCATCAGTAGTGACTTAAGTTACTGTTCATGTAAATGTAGTAAATACCTAGGGAAACAAGGTATTATTGAGAAGAACTTGTAAGGTAGTGATGAATACTGTTGTTTTTCTTCATGAGGTTGTGGCGATATACTGCCATCTGGTGGCCTTTAGAAATAATTGCATAACTACTAACTACTACAAATTGATGATCCTTGAAAATACATATTAATGCTTGAAAAATAACTTGAAAGTCCTTGAATTTGACTTGCCACTGTCTGTACGAACCCGGTTTATTTACTCTGTGGAGCAAACATTGGATAAGCAAGAAGCTTTAAAGATGTAAACTATTTTAAGGCAGTCTGACAAACTTGTTAAGTTGATTTCCAAATTGTATCAAGGGTTGATAGAGGCTTTTCCCGATGGCACAAACCATGTCAAACTAAAACGTGAGGACAAACAATGAAAAATGGTGTTGAACGTCAGACTGCCTGCATTAGAAGTGATACCAGTTTGGAGTTTTGTACTAAGAGTTTTGAAAATTCACCACAGAGTACCAAAGAAATTAAAAGAAACAGTAAAATTGTGAGATTTTGTATTCATGTGTGTGTTTGTGTGTTGTTTTTCTCCCCTAGTACACAGATGAGAGGAATAGAGAGACTCATCTTCCTGTTTTGGCTGCTGCAAGGTATGGCCTGTGCTTGGTCCTCGCTTTGATATACTTTGCTTATTGTTTTCACACTTAAACATGCAAGGCAAACATACTTTTTGAGTGACTACCTCATCTCTGTACCCCAATTATCTTTAAGGTCCCTCAGTCGAGCAGTGCATTTCAAACATAGATTCAACGACAAACACCAGGGAGGTTTTCCAATGCCTCACATAGAAGGGTACCTTTTGGCAGAAGGGTAAAAAATAAATAAAAAAGCAGACATTTAATATTTTTTTGTCCTCAATACAAAGTGTTATGTTTGGGGCAAATGCAAATACACAAAAAAGGGCAATGGTGACATCACTGAGGACCTTTAAGGTTGCAGTGACACATCCATAACCAGGTTGCATACCAGAGAGAATACTATAGGCATCAAGAAAAGCCAGTCGATTGATTATTGACAAGTTTTTCCAACACTTTTGATAAACAGGGCAAAATAGAAATAGGCCTTTTATAGTTAAGATCGGCTTGATCGATTAACGATTTTCTTTAAATAAAGGACTAATCGAACAGAAGTAGCAATGGAGAAAATACTACTATTTATACCTGTAGAAGCAGGTAAACATTCCTGTCAATATAATTGTACACACACACACACACACACAGGGATGCAGTTCTGTTGATTGATTTGACACCAGTTAAGTTACCTCATTTCAGATACGATGGTGGTTTTCTTCATTACAACTAACCCTCTTCCCAGCCGTAATAGTGATTATCTTTGTTCCAGTTGTCCTCTTCATTGATGGGGTGGAAGAGGCAGACAATGAGATAGACCATAGTGCAGACTCGGATGGTGAGTACAAAGCATAGAGATGTCCAAGAGAACCAGAGCAAACATTTGATACCTTAACACAGTTAAGTTGTCTTAGCCACATTTGATACCTTAACACAGTTAAGTTGTCTTAGCCACGTTGGATCCCTTAACACAGTTAAGTTGTCTTAGCCACGTTTGATACCTTAACACGGTTAAGTTGTCTTAGCCACGTTGAATCCCTTAACACAGTTAAGTTTTCTTAGCCACGTTTGATACCTTAACACGGTTAAGTTGTCTTAGCCACGTTGGATCCCTTAACACAGTTAAGTTGTCTTAGCCACGTTTGATACCTTAACACGGTTAAGTTGTCTTAGCCACGTTGGATCCCTTAACATTGTTTAGGTTTCTTAGCTGCCTTTGATACCTTAACATGGTTTACTTGTCTTAGAAGCATTTGATATCTTAAAAGGGTTACAGTTGTATTAACAACATGATCTACTTTATTTATATAACCCCGTTCTATATTTCTTCTTTATTTTATCAACTTGTATTTATTATATTGCTGCATTACTCTCTCATGTCCACTGTTATTGTACTTTTGTTATTTACATTTTATTCTTGTCTATCTTCATTTTGTATTTGTGTAGAAACATGTTGTGTCTTTATATTTCTACCTTTCATTGTTTGATAAAAACATTTGTAAGACATGCTGTATTCACGTGTTACGTTTGTTTAAAGATGGATTAGAACAAGGTGCAGCGTCGTAGGCATTTTCCTTTCATTAAATGACACCGAAAAAAACAACAAAATACAAAAACTGAAGGTAAAGTTCTGCAGGGCAAAACAGCAACTATGCAAAAACAAAATCCCACAATCTAAGGTGGGAAAAAAGGCTGTCTAAGTATGATCCCCAGTCAGAGACAACGATAGACAGCTGCCTCTGATTGGGAACCACACTAGGACAACAAAGAAATAGAAACATAGATTTGCGCACCCAAGTCACACCCTGATCTAACCAAATGGAGAATAAACAAGGCTCTCTAAGGTCAGGGCGTGACAGTTCCTCAGCCTGCCCGCTCTGCAGCGCTCTCAACGCCAACACCTCTCTCCGGAATCTTTTGGCGAGTTCCTCACTGGTTCTGGTTCACCCCTCGGGTCCGCCAACCATCCGTGTGAACCCCCAAAAAAAATTTGGGGGCTGCATCTCGGTCTTCCGTCGTGGTTGCGAACCCCGGAGTCGTCATTGATCATCTTTCGCTGCCTCCGTCTGCTTCCATGGCAGGGTCTTGTCCCCTCCCCTTTCTCCCGGGCCCAGGATCCCTGCTCTTCCTGGTCACGCTGCTTGGTCCTTTGGTGGTGGGATCTTCTGTTACGTTTGTTTAAAGATGGATTAGAACAAGGTGCAGCGTCGTAGGCGTACATTTTCCTTTCATTAAATGACACCTTTAAAAACAACAAAATACAAAAACTGAAGGTAAAGTTCTGCAGGGCAAAACAGCAACTATGCAAAAACAAAATCCCACAATCTAAGGTGGGAAAAAAAGGCTGTCTAAGTATGATTCCCAATCAGAGACAACGATAGACAGCTGCCTCTGATTGGGAACCACACTAGGACAACAAAGAAATAGAAACATAGATGTGCCCACCCAAGTCACACCCTGATCTAACCAAATGGAGAATAAACAAGGCTCTCTAAGGTCAGGGCGTGACATCACGGGAATGGATCATCCTGACCTAACCAAATGGAGAATAAACAAGGCTCTCTAAGGTCAGGGCATGACATCACGGGAATGGATCGTCCTGACCTAACCAAATAGAGAATAAACAAGGCTCTCTAAGGTCAGGGCGTGACATCACGGGAATGGATCGTCCTGACCTAACCAAATAGAGAATAAACAAGGCTCTCTAAGTTCAGGGCGTGACATCACAGGAATGGATCGTCCTGACCTAACCAAATAGAGAACAAACAAGGCTCTCTAAGGTCAGGGCCTGACATCACGGGAATGGATCGTCCTGACCTAACCAAATAGAGAATAAACAAGGCTCTCTAAGGTCAGGGCGTGACATCACGGGAATGGATCGTCCTGACCTAACCAAATAGAGAATAAACAAGGCTCTCTAAGTTCAGGGCGTGACATCACAGGAATGGATCGTCCTGACCTAACCAAATAGAGAACAAACAAGGCTCTCTAAGGTCAGGGCCTGACATCACGGGAATGGATCGTCCTGACCTAACCAAATAGAGAATAAACAAGGCTCTCTAAGGTCAGGGCGTGACATCACAGGAAAGGATCATCTGAGAGAGAAGTTACTGTTTGTCAGACAGCACTGACCGATGAAATGGTATAACTTTCAATGACATTTTTTTATGGTGTCGGATCAATGAGTTCCAGGGTCAACACCCTTCTAGGGGGGTCAATGGGCACGCGCACCCTATGGAGACTAAAACATGATTTTGCTTTGAAATACAATTATCTGAGGTCCCTTAGTCAAATACAGATTCAACAACATACACCAGGATGTTTTCCCAATTCCTTGCAAAGAAGGATACCTATTAAATATCCTACGAAGAATGGTGAAGATTCTATTACACATGGTGTATGAAAGCACAAAGGCACTACAATGATACCGGTGTCCTTCCTAACTAAGTTGCCGGAGAGGAAGGAAACCGCTCAATGATTTCACCATGAGACCAACAGTTTAAAACAAGACACTAAACTATTATTGCAAAACATGTGGTCAAGCACTTAACTTCAGAATAAAAAATAAGAAACAGAATGGAACTAAGCACAGGCAAAATCCTAGAGAAATAATTGTTTCAGTCTGCTTTCCACCAGACACTGGTAAATGAATTCACCTTTCAGCAGGGAGATGACCAAATCTACACTTGAGTGGGCTTACCAAGAAGACAGTGAATGTTCCTGAGTGGCAGAGTTACTTGAAAGTCTATGGCAAGACCTGAAGAAGGATGTCTGGCAAGGATCAACAAACAATTTGACAGAGCTTAAAGAGTTTTGATGTAAATGTTGCTCAATTGAGGTGTGGAAAGAGACTTCCCCAGTAAGACTCACAGCTGTAATCACTACCAAAGGTGCTTCTACAGGGGGGTAGGAATACTTATGTAAATGACATATTTCTGTATTTAATTTTCAATAAATGTTCTAACATTCATAAAAACATGTTTTTACTTTGCAATCATGGGGCAATCATGGGGTGTGTAGACCGGTGAGGGGGCAAAAAATATTTAATCAATTTTGAATTTTGGCCGTAACACAACAAAATGTGGAGTAAGTCAAAGGCTATGAATACGTTTTGAAGGCAGTGTATGTAGGAAAAGTGCTGTAAATTTCTAAACGGCTCACCCGGTATGGATAAAAATACCATCAAATCATAGCTGACAGTCTTGCACTTTAACCTCATAGTCATTGTATCATTTCAAATCCAATGTGCTGAAGTACAGAGACAAAACAACAACATATGTCACTGTCCCAAAACTTTTGGAGCTCACTGTACATGAAATGTGCTAATTTTATCAAATCATTCAGCCTTTGCTGTAATGCTTCCAAGTTTGTGTGGAAAAATATTGAATTCAAAATGTTCCACTATTTAGTTTCATATTCCATTTTTACACTAAATTCTGCAAGCAAGGTTTGCTGCACTTGGTTCCTTTGCCTATTGTTTTCACAAATAAAAAAGCAAGACAAATATATTGATGAAGTTAGAGTTTTGTCTTGTACAGTTTACCACTTGTATTGACCAATTTTAGTTCAATGTAAAAGCAGGTAAAAATGTCAATTTAAAGAAGAGTTTCTACACGGGGATGCAATTCTGTTGATGATTTGACGCCTGTTAAGTTACCAAATTTCAGATATGGTGGTTTTCTTCATTTCACATACATTTTAACTAACCCTCTTCCCCCATCTCAAAATAACTAACCCGATCTCTGGCTAACACTCTTCCCCCATCCCAAAATAATTAACTATCTCTGACTAACCCTCTTCCCAGTCCTAATAGTGATGATCTTTGTTCCAGGTGTCCTCTTCATTGATGGGGTGGAAGAGGCAGACAATGAGATAGACCAAAGTGCAGACTCGGATCGTGAGTACAAAACATAGAGATGTCCAAGAGAACCAGAGCAAAATTACAAACGAATGATAGTAGCAAATTATATGAGACATACAGTACCCACAGTCAATGTTAGATTGGGTAGCCTAGTGGTTAGAGCGTTGGACTAGTAACCGGAAGGTTGCAAGTTCAAATCCCGAGCTGACAAGGTACAAATCTGTCGTTCTGCCCCTGAACAGGCAGTTAACCCACTGTTCCTAGACCGTCATTGAAAATAAGAATTTGTCCTTAACTGACTTGCCTAGTTAAATAAAGGTAAAATAAATAAAACACAACCGTGTTTGATACCTTAACGATTCAGTTGTCTTAGCCACGTTTGATACCTTAACACGGTTAAGTTGTCTTAGCCACATTTGATACCTTAACATGGTATACTTGTCTTAGCCTCGTTTGATACCTTAACATGGTTAAGTTGTCTTAGCCTCGTTAGATCCCTTGACATAATTTTTTTTATTTCAAGTTCTCATTTACAACTGCGACCTGGTCAAGAAAAGCAGTGTGACAAAAACAACAACACAGAGATACACATGTTATAAACAAACATACAGTCAATAATACAATAGAAAAAGTATATATACAGTGTGTGCAAATGAGGTAAGATAAGGGAGGTAAGGCAATAAATAGGCCGTGGTGGCGAAGTAATTACAATATAGCAATTTAACACTGGAGTGATAGATGTGCAAGTAGAGATACTGGAGTGCAAAGGATCAAAATAAATAAAATAATTAAAAGTATGGGGGGTGAGGTAGTTGGAGGGACTATTTACAGATGGGCTATGTACAGGTGCAGTGATCTGTGAGCTGCTCTGACAGCTGGTGCTTAAAGTTAGTGAGGGAGATACGAGTCTCCAGCTTCAGTGATTTTTGCAGTTCGTTCCAGTCATTGGCAGCAGAGAACTGGAAGGAGAGGCGGCCAAAGGAGGAACTGAGTTTTGTTGTGACCAGTGAGATATACGTCTGGAGCGCATGCTACGGGTGGGTGCTGCTATGGTGACCAGTGAGCTGAGATAAGGTGGGGATTTACCTAGCAAAGACTTATTGATGACCTGGAGCCAGTGGGTTTGGCGACAAATATGAAGCGAGAGCCAGCCAACGAGAGCATACAGGTCGCAAGCGGGGGCTAGTATATAGGGCTTTGGTGACAAAACGGATGCCACTGTAATAGACTGCATCCAATTTGTTGAGTAGAGTGTTGGAGGCAATTTTGTAAATTACATCGCCGAAGTCAAGGATCGGTAGGATAGTCAGTTTTACGAGGGTATGTTTGGCAGCATAAGTGAAGGAGGCTTTGTTGTGAAATAGGGAGCCGATGGTTTAGTTGTCTTTGTCTCGTTTGATCCCTTAACAAGGTTACAGTTGTCTTAACCCTATTATCTACTTTATTTATATAACCCCATTCTATATTTCTTCTTTATTTTATCAACTTTTATTTATTATGTTGTTGCTTTACTCTCTCATGTCCGCTGTTATTGTACCATTGTTTTGCTATTCACATTTTATTCTTGCCTATCTTAATTTTATATATACATAATGTGTCTTTATTTTTCTAACTTCTATTAGATGTTTTTTTTTTAAATGCAAGAAATGTGCTGTGTAAATACAGTTTAATTCATACAAAGGGGAAGTGTGGCTAGCTCAGTGTAAGGATTGGAATGGATCTGTCACACCCTGGTCAAAGTATTTTGTGTTTATCTTTATTTATTTGGTCAGGCCAGGGTGTGGCATGGGGTTTTTGTATGTGGTGTGTATGTATGGGGATTGTAGCTAGTGGGGTGTTCTAGCTAATATTTAGGCAGCCATATTCTTTGAGTTTGTCGTGGGTGATTGTCCTTAGTGTCATTGTTCTTTGTTAGGTTACACAAGTATAGGCTGTTTCGGTTTTCGTTAAGTTTATTGTTTTGGTAGTGTTTGTGTTTAGTGTGTTACTTCATTAAACATGGATTGCAATAGACACGCCGCATTTTGGTCCGACTCTCATATACAGAAAACCGTTACAGAATCACCCACCACAAAGGGACCAAGCAGCGTGTCAACAGGCAGGAACAGCCCAAAGTGGAGTACAGTATGGACTATACTTCTTGGGAGGAGATAGACAGGTGGGCGGTCGACCCAGGGAGAGTGCCGGAGCCCGCCTGGGATTCGATGGAGCAGTGCGCGGAAGGATATAGGAGAATGGAGTTTGCGAAGCAAGCAAGGCGGCGCGGACGGAGGCCCCAGAGTCAGCCCCAAAAATTTCTTGGGGGGGGGCTCAGGGAGAGTGTGGCAGAGTCTGGAGCCAGACCTGAGCCAACTCTCCCTGTTTATCGTGAGGAGCCAAGGAGGAGACCAGAACCAGAGCCGGTGTTGGAGGTGAACGAAACAGAGACTGTGAAGGAGTTAATGGGGAAATTGGAGGAGAGAGAAATGAGGGAGTTGCTGTGTTGGTGTTTTAAACATGGAATTCGCCCGACGGAGCGTGTCGGGGATTTGATGGCACCTGGGTCAGCGCTCCATACTCGTCCTGAGGTGCGTGTTAGTCGGCTGGTGAAGATGGTGCCAGTCTCACGTACCAGGCCTCCTGTGCACCTCCCTAGCCTTGCACGTCCTGTGCCAGCACCGCTCTCAAGATCTCCAGTACGCCTTCACGGTCTAACCCATCCTGTGCCACCTCCACACCCCAGCCCTCCGGTAGCAGCTCCCCGCACCAGGCTTCCTGTGCGTGTCCTCGGCCCAGTACCACCAGTGCCAGCACCACGCATCAGGCCTACAGTGCGCCTCGCCTGTCCAGCGCTGTCGGAGCCCTCCTCCTCTCCAGCGCTGTCGGAGTCTCCCGCCTGTTTAGCGCTGTTAGAGCCTTCCTTCTCTACAGCGCTGCCGGAGTCTCCCGCCTGTTCAGAACTGCCAGTTTGCAAGGAGCTGCCAGTTTGCATAGAGCTGCCAGTTTGCATAGAGCTGCCAGTTAGCATAGAGCTGCCAGTCTGCAAGGAGCTGCCAGTCTGCAAGGAGCTGCCAGTCTGCAAGGAGCTGCCAGTCTGCATAGAGCTGCCAGTCTGCATAGAGCTACCAGTCTGCAAGGAGCCGCCAGAGCTGCCTGTCTGCAGGATGCCGCCAAAGCTGCCTGTCTGCAAGGAGCCGCCAGAGCTGCCAGTCTGCAAGGAGCCGCCAGAGCTGCCAGTCTGCAAGGAGCAGCCAGGGCCGCCAGTCAGCATGGAGCAGCCAGGGCCGCCAGTCAGCATGGAGCAGCCAGGGCCGCCAGTCAGCATGGAGCAGCCAGGGCCGCCAGTCAGCATGGAGCAGCCAGTCAGCATGGAGCAGCCAGTCAGCATGGAGCAGCCAGAGCTGCCAGTCAGCATGGAGCAGCCAGTCAGCATGGAGCAGCCAGAGCTGCCAGTCAGCATGGAGCAGCCAGTCAGCATGGAGCAGCCAGAGCTGCCAGTCAGCATGGAGCAGCCAGTCAGCATGGAGCAGCCAGAGCTGCCAGTCATCATGGAGCAGCAAGTCAGCATGGAGCAGCCAGATCTGCCAGTCGACCAGACTCTCCCAGATCTGCCAGTCGACCAGACTCTTCTAGATCTGCCAGTCGACCAGACTCTTCCAGATCCGCCAGTCGACCAGACTCTTCCAGATCTGCCAGTCGACCAGACTCTTCCAGATCTGCCAGTCGACCAGACTCTTCCAGGTCAGCCAGGATCTGCCAGATCTGCCAGTCAGCCAGGATCTGCCAGATCTGCCAGTCAGCCAGGATCTGCCAGTCAGCCAGGATCTGCCGAAACCACCAGCCAGCCAGGATCTGGTAGATTCATCAACCTGCCTGAGCTTCCTCTCACTCCTGAGCTTCCTCTCACTCCTGAGCTTCCTCTCACTCCTGAGCTTCCCCTCAGTTCCGAGCTGCCTCAGTCCCGAGCTGCCCCTCAGTCCCGATCTGCTCCTCAGTCCAGTGGGGTTCTGGGTGAGGACTACTAGGCCATGGTCGGCGGCGAGGGTGGACTATCCAGGGACGCGAGGAGAAGGGACTAAGACATTGATTGAGTGGGGTCCACGTCCCGCGCCGGAGCCGCCACCATGGACAGACGCCCACCCGGACCCTCCCTATTGTTTTGAGGTGCGTTCGGGAGTCCGCACCTTAGGGGGGGGGGTTCTGTCACACCCTGGTCAAAGTATTTTGTGTTTATCTTTATTTATTTGGTCAGGCCAGGGTGTGGCATGGGGTTTTTGTATGTGGTGTGTATGTATGGGGATTGTAGCTAGTGGGGTGTTCTAGCTAAGTCTATGGCTGTCTGAAGTGGTTCTCAATCAGAGGCAGGTGTTTATCGTTGTCTCTGATTGGGAACCATATTTAGGCAGCCATATTCTTTGAGTTTGTCGTGGGTGATTGTCCTTAGTGTCATTGTTCTTTGTTAGGTTACACAAGTATAGGCTGTTCGGTTTTCGTTAAGTTTATTGTTTTGGTAGTGTTTGTGTTTAGTGTGTTACTTCATTAAACATGGATTGCAATAGACACGCCGCATTTTGGTCCGACTCTCCTTCACATACAGAAAACCGTTACAGGATCGTCCTGACCTAACCAAAAAGAGAATAAACAAGGCTCACTAAGGTCAGGGCATGACATCACAGGAATGGATCGTCCTGACCTAACCAAATAGAGAATAAACAAGGCTCTCTAAGGTCAGGGCGTGACATCACAGGAAAGGATCATCTGAGAGAGAAGTTACTGTTTGTCAGACAGCACTGACCGATGAAATGGTGTAACTTTCAATGACATTTTTTTTATGGTGTCGGATCAATGAGATCCAGGGTCAACACCCTTCTAGGGGGGTCAATTGGCACGCCCACCCTATGGACACTAAAACATGTTTTTATGGTGTCGGATCAATGAGTTCCAGGGTCAACACCCTTCTAGGGGGGTCAATGGGCACGCCCACCCTATGGAGACTAAAACATGTTTTTATGGTGTCGGATCAATGAGATCCAGGGTCAACACCCTTCTAGGGGGGTCAATGGGCACGCCCACCCTATGGAGACTAAAACATGTTTTTATGGTGTCGGATCAATGAGTTCCAGGGTCAACACCCTTATAGGGGGGTCAATGGGCACGCCCACCCTATGGAGACTAAAACATGATTTTATGGTGTCGGATCAATGAGTTCCAGGGTCAACACCCTTCTAGGGGGGTCAATGGGCACGCCCACCCTATGGAGACTAAAACATGATTTTGCTGTGCAATACAATTATCTGAGGTCCCTTAGTCACACATATTCAACAACAGGAGGTTCTCCCAATTCCTTGCAAAGAAGGGCACGTATTGGTAGATGGTTAATTAAAAAAAAACAGAATATCCTATGAAGAATGGTGAAGTTATTAATTACACTGGATGGTGTATCAAATCAAAGAGGCACTACAATGATACCGGTGTCCTTCCTAACTCAGTTGCCGGAGAGGAAGGAAACCGCTCAAGGATTTCACCATGAGACAAACAGTTTAAAACAAGACACTAAACTATTATTGCAAAACATGTGGCCAAGCACTTAACTTCAGGATAAAAATAAGAAACCGAAGTGGAATTAAGCACAGGCAAAATCTTAGAAAAACACCTGTTTCAATCTGATTTCCACCAGACACTGGGATATTAATTCACCTTTTAGCAGGACAATAACCTTGTACACAAGACCAATTCTACACTTGAGTGGGCTTACCAAGACGACCGTGAATGTTCCTGAGTGGCATAGTTACTTGAAAATCTATGGCGAGACCTGAAGAAGGTTGTCTGGCAAGGATCAACAACCAATTTGACAGAGCTTAAAGAGTTTTGAAAAGAGTAATAAGTAAATGTTCTACAATCGAGGTGTGGAAAGAAACTTCCTCAGTAAGACTCACAGCTGTAATCACTGCCGAAGGTGCTTCTACAGGGGGTAGGAATACTTATGTAAAACTTCCTGTCAATTGAATTGTGCACAGAGTTTCTACATAGAGTTGCAATTGCGTTAATGATTTCACACCATTTAAATTAAGTTACATAATTTCAGAAATGATGGTGGTTTTCTTAATTTTGCATACATTTCTACTAACCCTCTCCCACATCTCAAAATAATGAACTATCTCTGACCTTCCCTCTTCCCAGTCCTAATAGTGAGGATCTTTGTTCTAGGTGACCTCTTCATTGATGGGGTGGAAGAGACAGACAATGAAATAGACCAAAGTGCAGACTCGGATGGTGAGTACAAAGCATAGAGATGTCCAAGAGTATGAGAGCAAAATTACAATTGAATGACAGTAGCAAATTATATGACACATACAGTACCCACAGTCAATGTTAGATTGGGTTAACTATTATACAACCGTGTTTGATATCTTAACATTGTTTACTTCTCTTAGCCACTTTTGATACCTTAACTTCTTAAGATATAGGGGGCAGCATTTTCACTTTTGAATAAATAGCGTGCCCAATTTCAACTTCCTGCTACTAATGCCAGGAATATAAGATATGCATATTATTAGTATATTTGGATAGAAAACACTCTGAAGTTTCTAAAACTGTTTGAATCATGTCTGTGAGTATAACATAGCTTATGTAGCAGGCAAAACCCAGAGGACTAACCGTTCAGAAATATATATTTTTTGGTCTCTGTCTGGTCTCATTGGCAAATTATATTTTCTTAGGAACCTGTTTTCAGTTCCTACCGCTTCCACTGGATGTCACCAGTCCTTGGAATTTGGTTGAGGTTATTCCTTTGTGCAATGAAGAAGTACGGCCATCTAGGAACTGGGTAACACTGTTGAGAGTGAAAAGTAGCATGGTTTGTAGTCTTCCTGTATTGAGCACAGATAGACCCGTCTTCAATTTGATCGATTATTAACGTTTAAAAATACCTAAAGTTGTATTACAAAGTAGTTTGATACATTTTGGCAAAGTTCATAGGCAACTTTTGAAATATTTTGTAGTTAGTTACGTTGCGTTTTTTGGAAGCTGTTTTTTTCATGGATCAAACGCGTCAAATAAATGGACATTTGGATATACAGTGGGGCAAAAAAGTATTTAGTCAGCCACCAATTGTGCAAGTTCTCCCACTTAAAAAGATGAGAGAGGCCTGTAATTTTCATCATAGGTACACTTCAACTATGACAGAAAATCACATTGTAGGATTTTTTATGTATTTTTTTTATTTTTTATGAATTTATTTGCAAATTATGGTGGAAAATAAGTATTTGGTTTATTTCAATACTTTCAATACTTTGTTATATACCCTTTGTTGGCAATGACAGAGGTCAAACGTTTTCTGTAAGTCTTCACAAGGTTTTCACACACTGTTGCTGGTATTTTGGCCCATTCCTCCATGCAGATCTCCTCTAGAGCAGTGATGTTTTGGGGCTGTTGCTGGGCAACACAGACTTTCAACTCCCTCCAAAGATTTTCTATGGGGTTGAGATCTGGAGACTGGCTAGGCCACTCCAGGACCTTGAAATGCTTCGTACTTCGTGCTTCCACTCCTTCGTGCTTCCACTCCTTCGTTGCCCGGGCGGTGTGTGATCATTGTCATGCTGAAACACCCAGCCCCGTTTCATCTTCAATGCCCTTGCGGATGGAAGGAGGTTTTCACTCAAAATCTCACGATACATGGCCCCATTCATCTTTCCTTTACACGGATCAGTCGTCCTGGTCCCTTTGCAGAAAAACAGCCCCAAAGCATGTTTCCACCCCCATGCTTCACAGTAGGTATGGTGTTCTTTGGATGCAACTCAGAATTCTTTGTCCTCCAAACACGACGAGTTGAGGTTTTACCAAAAAGTTATATTTTGGTTTCATCTGACCATATGACATTCTCCCAGTCTTCTTCTGGATCATCCAAATGCTCTCTAGCAAACTTCAGACGGGCCTGGAGATGTACTGGCTTAAGCAAGGGGACACGTCTAGCACTGCATGATTTGAGTCCCTGGCGGCGTAGTGTGTTACTGATGGTAGGCTTTGTTACTTTGGTCCCAGCTCTCTGCAGGTCATTCACTAGGTCCCCCATGTGGTTCTGGGATTTTTGCTCACCGTTCTTGTGAGCATTTTGACCCCACGGCATGAGATCCTGCGTGGAGCCCCAGATCGAGGGAGATTTTCAGTGGTCTTGTATGTCTTCCATTTCCTAATAATTGCTCCCACAGTTGATTTCTTCAAACCAAGCTGCTTACCTATTGCAGATTCAGTCTTCCCAGCCTGGTGCAGTTCTACAATTTTGTTTCTGGTGTCCTTTGACAGCTCTTTGGTCTTGGCCATAGTGGAGTTTGGAGTGTGACTGTTTGAGGTTGTGGACAGGTGTCTTTTATACTGATAACAAGTTCAAACAGGTGCCATTAATACAGGTAATGAGTGGAGGACAGAGGAGCCTCTTAAAGAAGAAGTTACAGGTCTGTGAGAGCCAGAAATCTTGCTTGTTTGTAGGTGACCAAATACTTATTTTCCACCATAATTTGCAAATAAATTGATTAAAAATCCTACAATGTGATTTTCTGGATTTTCTTTCTTCATTTTGTCTGTCATAGTTAAAGTGTACCTATGATGAAAAGTACAGGCCTCTCTCATCTTTTTAAGTGGGAGAACTTGCACAATTGGTGGCTGACTAAATACTTTTTTGCCCCACTGTATGTGGACGGAATTAATCGAACAAAAGGACCATTTGTGATGTTTATGGGACATATTGGAGTGCCAACAAAAGAAGCTCGTCAAAGGTAATGCATGTTATTTCTGCATTTTGTGTAGCGCCTGCAGGGTTGAAATATGCTACCCTCTTTGTTTACTGTTGTGCCATCATCAGATAATAGCTTCTTATGCTTTCGCCGAAAATCCTTTTAAAAATCTGACATGCTGGCTGGATTCACAACGAGTGTAGCTTTAATTGAGTATCTTACATGTGTGATTTAATGAAATTTGATTTTTATGTCATTTAAAAAAAAATGCTGCGCTGCATTTTCCCTGTTTTTTGCCCAAGTGGGACGCAACCGTCCCCTATACTAAAGAGGTTAACATTGTTTACTTGTCTTAGCCACGTTTGGTACCTTAACATGGTATACTTGTCTTAGCCTCGTTTGATACCTTAACATTGTTTACTTGTCTTAGCCTCGTTTAAAACCTTAACATTGTTTAGGTTTCTTAGCCTCGTTTGATACCTTAACATTGTTTAGGTTTCTTAGCCTCGTTTGATACCTTAACATGGTATACTTGTCTTAGCCTCGTTTGATACCTTAACATTGTTTAGGTTTCTTAGCCGTGTTAGATCCTTTAACACAGTTCAGTTGTCGTAGTCGTGTTTGATCCTGTTAGTACAAACTCAACGGACACTATGAAACCTTTAAAGCAAGTTTATTCTGCCCATAAAACATGGCTTCACCCGTGGTAGTATACATACATACATACATACATCTCCTCCTTATCACTGAGCAGGGAGCTGAGTGATATGAGCCTTCAACGGTTCCTCCCCTTATCAGTACTGCTAAATGTGATCGTTTCCCCTGGACTCAGCCCCTCCCGAGCTTCATTATGGAACCCCTCATGTCTCTATTATAACTAATGATTAATAATAGTTCAAGTTCAGAAACTAAATATTAAGTGTATGTCAACTAAATTAGAATAAATAGAAATATTAAATTATTATTATTATTCTTAATTAAATTATAAATAATTATAAGAGAATCAACGAGATGTAGTCTTACTTTATTAAAGGCCTTTTCAAAATCTGCTTTAAATACCAGGCCTGGCTTCTTAGATGTTTCATGAAGTTCTATTACTTCTAGTAGTTGTCGTATGTTATCTCCAATGTATCGTCCATGTAAAAAACCTGTCTGATCAGGATGAACAATACCTGGAAAAGTGCTATGCATTTCGCTCTTATTTTTGATCATCAGAACATTGAAGTGTAGGGGGCCTCCAGTTTTTTAGATAGACTGGGTCTTTAAATTTGCCATCTGGATCTTGTTTGAATAATAGTGAAATCAGACCTTCCTGCTGAGTACCTGACAGACTACCATTTCTATATACCTCTACCGGTATTCCATCAAGCCCTGGGGTTTTTCCAGACTGAAAGGATTTAATAGCCTCAAAAAGTTATTCCTCTGTAATTTGGCCTTCACAACGTATCTTCTGTACATTTATGAATTTTCTATTTTTTCTATTTTTGATTAGAATTCCTTATGGTAATCTTCATTCAATGGGAGAGGATGAGTTGGAGAAGAGAACATCTGCCTAAATAACTAGCTTCCTCTTTTAAAATATCAGTAGGAGAATCACAGATGACTCCGTCTTCAGTAACGAGTTTCTGCAAATTATTTTTGTTAGCGTTCCTATATTGGACATTCAGGAAGAATTTTGTGCATTTTTCTCCATATTCCATAGTTTATGGAAGGAGGCTAGGGACAGGTAAGACACAACTCCACAGTTAGGAGTAGGCTAGGGACAGGTAGACACACCTCCACAGGTAGGAGAAGACTAGGGAAAGGTAAAACACACTTCCACAGGTAGGAGGAGGCTATGGACAGTTCAGACACACCTCCACAGGTAGGAGGAGGCTAGGGAAAGGTAAGACACACCTTCACAGGTAAGACACACCTCCATAGGTAGGAGGAGGCTAGGGACAGGTAAGACACACCTCCACAGGTAGGGGAAGACTAGGGACAGGTAAGACACATCAGCACAGGTAGGAGGAGGCTAGGGACAGGTAGACACACCTCCACAGGTAGGAGAAGACTAGGGAAAGGTAAGAAACACCTCCACAGGTAGGAGAAGACTAGGGAAAGGTAAAACACACCTCCACAGGTAGGAGAAGACTAGGGACAGGTAAGACACACCTCCACAGTTAGGAGTAGGCTAGGGACAGGTAGACACACCTCCACAGTTAGGAGTAGGCTAGGGACAGGTAGACACACCTCCACAGGTAGGAGAAGACTAGGGAAAGGTAAAACACACCTCCACAGGTAGGAGAAGACTAGGGAAAGGTAAAACACACCTCCACAGGTAGGAGAAGACTAGGGAAAGGTAAAACACACCTCCACAGGTAGGAGAAGACTAGGGACAGGTAGACACACCTCCACAGGTAGGAGAAGACTAGGGACAGGTAAGACACACCTCCACAGGTAGGAGAAGACTAGGGACAGGTAGATACACCTCCACAGGTAGGAGAAGACTAGGGACAGGTAAGACACACCTCCGCAGGTAGGAGAAGACTAGGGACAGGTAAGACATACCTCCACAGGTAGGAGAAGACTAGGGACAGGTAGACACACCTCCACAGGTAGGAAAAGACTAGGGACAGGTAAGACACACCTCCACAGGTAGGAGAAGACTAGGGAAAGGTAAAACACACTTCCACAGGTAGGAGAAGACTAGGGACAGGTAGACACACCTCCACAGGTAGGAGAAGACTAGGGACAGGTAGACACACCTCCACAGGTAGGAGAAGACTATGGACAGGTAAAACACACCTCCACAGGTAGGAGAAGACTAGGGACAGGTAGACATACCTCCACAGGTAGGAGAAGACTAGGGACAGGTAGACACACCTCCACAGGTAGGAGAAGACTATGGACAGGTAGACACACCTCCACAGGTAGGAGAAGACTAGGGACAGGTAGACACACCTCCACAGGTAGGAGAAGACTATGGACAGGTAGACACACCTCCACAGGTAGGAGAAGACTAGGGACAGGTAGACACACCTCCACAGGTAGGAGAAGACTATGGACAGGTAAAACACACCTCCACAGGTAGGAGAAGACTAGGGACAGGTAGACATACCTCCACAGGTAGGAGAAGACTAGGGACAGGTAAGACATACCTCCACAGGTAGGAGAAGACTAGGGACAGGTAAGACACACCTCCACAGGTAGGAGAAGACTAGGGAAAGGTAAAACACACTTGTTTCACTTTATGTTTCACTTCATGTGACTTCAGGTGACCTGTCTATGTTGCTCGGGGCTGGTGCTGCTGTAATGGGTCTCCTCGCGGTCCTAGCGCTAACCTACAGGTCAGACACGTAGATGAAACATCAGTCTTTATGTTTTAAAGTTGCTTTGTAACTTACCCCCTGGCTACATATAGTAAATACGGCTTCAGCCCTGTTTATTTGGCTGTTTGAACGTTTGACGTGGGCGATCGTATTTCAGGAGGTTGGGTTGATAAAACTGCCTGTAAGGTTTTGTTATGTGTTGTTATGCCCTCAGGAGAATGCATGTCAAGTGGCCATGGAATTTAAATCCGGAGGACACACCAGAAGTCATAGTAACATACTGGGTGAGTTTCAATGCAAAACACAAAAAGGTTACTAGTTTTTCATTTTTCCCTGTAGGGGAAGCCTTTCTTGGGCTGTGAAGAACCTTTTTTATAGCGGGTTCCTTTAATAACTATTTGTATCACCATTTGTTGAATTCAGGACGGTTCTACCAGGAACAAGAGGGTTCTTCATTACAAATCAAATCAAAACAAATGTATTTATAAAGCCATTCAAATCAAATCAAATCAAATGCATTTATATAGCCCTTCAAATCAAATCAAATCAAATGTATTTATATAGCCCTTCAAATCAAATCAAATCAAATCAATATGTATTTATATAGCCCTTCAAATCAAATCAAAACAAATGTATTTATATAGACCTTCTTACATCAGCTGATATCTCAAAGTGCTGTACAGAAACCCAGCCTAAAACCCCCAAACAGCAAGCAATGCAGGTGTAGAAGCACGGTGGCAAGGAAAAAACTCCCTAGAAAGGCCAGAACCTAGCAAGAAACCTAGAGAGGAACCAGGCTATGTGGGGTGGCCAGTCCTCTTCTGGCTGTGCCGGGTGGAGATTATAACAGAACATGGCCAAGATGTTCAAATGTTCATAAATGACCAGCATGGTCCAATAATACACTGTTAACCATTTCCTGCCAACTGGTTACAGTGAATATACAGTTAATATACACAAAGTTACTGTATTTTATTATTAAATTATTAAAGCTGGAAAGAACAGTATGCTGCTGTATACACACGTGGGTTATTGGTTCCATCCCTGTAGGGCGGAGCCCTTCTGGGTTCTACGCAGAACCCTGTCACGAAAAACCCTCTGGTTCCAGGTACAACCAATTACAGGTTCTACAGTTATAGGATACTTCAGATGCGCCTATGGCACACACTGTAAAAATGGATCTGTCGTTTGTCACCAACTAGAGGTGCAGTAAACATTCAGTAACAACTTACATGGTGTTTTTTAAAAACTGAACTGTATTTGTATAGTTGAATTACGGTGTTGTTGTTGTAACAGGACATTATGCTGCTGATTTCTCATTGTTTAACATTTTTTAAATGTATTTTTACTGCAACTCAGTAGCCAGGAATATATTGTAATTTTGCAGGATTTTTTTGTCAACCTTTATTTAACTAGGCAAGTCAGTTAAGAAAAAAATGCTTATTTACAATGACGGCCTAGGAACAGTGGGTTAAACTGCCTTGTTCAAGGGCAGAATGACTGATTTTTTTACCTTGTCAGCTCAGAGATTTGATCTAGCAACCTTGCAGTTACTAGTCCAATGCTCTAACCACTAGGCTACCTGTCTAACCTTGTACAATTATGTATTCTGAGCACAATTAGGACTAAATCTCTATTGGGATTTGAACTTGGTTAACAGTGACCTGAATTCCCTGCTGCACCATCAGGTCTGTGGCATTGATAAAGATTGGCCACAGATTTAATGGCAAGAATACATTTCTGCAATTTGCTAAAAGTTGTCCAAAATCCAATCAATAATTGTGTGAAGTTCTGACAAACTGAAGTTAAAGGGGCAGTGCTCAGGGAGCCTTGGCATCACGTATGGATATACGCTATGGAGAGATGAATTTGAAACCTTTTGGTCAGGATTGCGTTAATGTTTCTGCAATGACATCAGATACATATTTATATCTAGAACATATATTTACACTCACAAGAATATGGGTACAGCTAGGGTATCGTGTACATGTATCCTAAAAGGTACTGACTACAAAGAATGCTTACTATCTGTCAAATCATGTTATGTGTTATCTTATAATCAGAAAAGTTAATTAAAGGTACAGTAAGTTACTGGCAGTTAATTTAATACATTTTACAATAATTTACTGACATCTGGTTGCCAGTAAGTTGTTGGCAGTTAGTTGCCAGTGTAGTATTAGCAGTTACTGGCCACAACTCACTGAAAGACGGTTGCCAGTTAAGTAATGCAAAATTCACGTCAACCTGCAGAAAATGAACTTCCATTAATTTTCTATGAAATGTGGCTCTTTATTGTAACATGGTCTTAGAAATATTGCAAAACTAACAATGTCAAAAGAGGTGCTCTACCTGAACAACAACCATCCAAACACTTAAACTGGTACAACACTTCCACTGACGGTGGGCACAAATATGCATCTTACTAGATCACTCCACCAAAGATGCTAATGAGCCCAACTGGTACATTGACTCCGCCTACATTTCAAAGTGCAGTGATGATTGTACCTTATATTCAAAATATTGGGTAGTAAAAATATACATTATACTAGATTATCTACCTTTGTGTACCTCTGAATGTACAGTACCATATGTGTACAGTACCTTTTGAGTTTTTTGTACCCCAGGGAACAACACTAACTGTAGCCATATTTTTGAGAGTGTGTGGATATACAATGCCTTCAGAAAGTATTCACACCTCTTGACTTTTTTCACATTTTTTTTGTGTTACAAAGTGGGAGTAAAATAGATGTATTTGTCTTTTTTTGTGTCAACGATCTATACCACATTTGCCCCAAACACAATACTTTGTATTCAGGACCAAAAGTTATTTGCTTGGCCACATTTTTTGCAGTATTACTTTAGTACCTTGTGGCAAATAGGATGCATGTTTTGGAATATTTTTATTCAGTACAAGCTTCTCTATTTTTTACTCTCTCAATTAGGTTAGTATTGTGTAGTAACTACAAGTCATAGAGACTTACCCCCCCCCAAAAAAAAACTAACAGCTGTAATCGCTGCCAAAGGTGCATCTCCATTATTGACTCAGGGGTGTGAATACTGTAAATTAGATATTTCTGTATTTAATGTAATACATTTGCTAAAATTTCACCCAAAAAATGTTTGCACTTTGTCATTATGGGGTATTGTGTGTAGATTATTATTTAGTTATTTAACCTTTATTTAACTAGGCAAGTCAGTTAAGAGCAAATTCTTATTTATAATGACGGTGAGAAAAGAGATTTGAGACTTACCTTTACATCAAGTGTCCCTAAAGCACTTCTATTTTTACGTTGTCAGACAATCGGACAATTATTGACTTGATTCTGGCCAACTTTTAGCAAAGTGCAGAAATGTATTCTTGTCATTAAATCTGGTCTTTGTCACAACGTTGGTGGTGTAACAAGAACATATCAGTTTTGCTGGCAACCAAAAGTTTCCGTTGGTTACACATCTCAACTTCACCCCTTTTCTCGGCGCACACACAAACACACAGCCCTTCCCTCTCTGTCTTTGTGTACCAGAACAATTGTGTGGCCAACGAGGCAACAACAGAAGAAACCACAGCAGAACATGGAGGGAAGGTGGAACCAATCATTGTAGAACCCTAGAGGAACAGAAATACAGAACACAGGATGGACTGGAGATGTCTATTTTCAATTGTCTTTTGTTTTAAACCAGTGTTATCTTCATGTCACACGACTTAGGCACTAGCTATGTCACTCCCTGCTACCAACACACAACCCCTAGCACAATGTCCTAGTGGACCTTAAAACCTAGTAGTCAATAGAATTTTCAAAGCCAAGTGGTTTGATTTTATTTCTGTGAATGTGAACAATTGAAAGAAAATGCTGCTCAGCTCAGGATGGGTTTGTCCAACTACAGGACAAAATAATTACATTTCCATGCATGGCATTTAATTCAAAACTTCACACATATTCCTTAAACACACATCTGTGACACACTGCAACACCGAATAATAAGATACACTGTACATATAAGCTATATTTAGTTATAAAATGTCATTGGATTGTTTAGATAAGAATAATTATTATTATTAATAAAGAACAAAAGTGTCATCTATAAAATATGTAAAAATGTTGTGAATTACAGGTTTGTTTAAATACAAATATAAACATATTGTTATTATTGTTGTTATTATTATTATTACCATTATTATTGTTATTATTATTATTACCATTATTATTGATATTATTATTATTATTACCATTATTATTGTTGTTATTATTATTATTATTACCATTATTATTGTTGTTATTATTATTATTACCATTATTATTGTTGTTATTATTATTATTACCATTATTATTGTTGTTATTATTATTATTACCATTATTATTGTTGTTATTATTATTATTACCATTATTATTGTTGTTATTATTATTATTACCATTATTATTGTTGTTATTATTATTATTACCATTATTATTGTTGTTATTATTATTATTACCATTATTATTGTTGTTATTATTATTATTACCATTATTATTGTTGTTATTATTATTATTACCATTATTATTGTTGTTATTATTATTATTACCATTATTATTGTTGTTATTATTATTATTACCATTATTATTGTTGTTATTATTATTATTACCATTATTATTGTTGTTATTATTATTATTAGTAAGATCTGTCTGGCCTACCTTATATCCATCTCTGGCAACTGATTCAAATTTTTATCTATTAAATATATTTCTATTGAATGCTCTCTAAGAAATGTACCATTGCTCATCAGATCTTAATTTGTAAAAAAAAAATAAAAAAAATAAAAATAATTCCTTTTATCTGTAACCTGTTGTTTCTATCCCTTAATTTGTGTTGGACTCCCCTAGAACCCTCAAATTAATCTCTGAACCTGCTGTTTAATTTGTGTTGGACTCCCCTAGAACCCTCAAATTAATCTCTAAACCTGCTGTTTAATTTGTGTTGGACTCCCCTAGAACCCTCAAATGAATCTCTGAACCTGCTGTTTAATTTGTGTTGGACTCCCCTAGAACCCTCAAAATCATCTCTAACCTGCTATTTTTTCATTCTCCCCCTCTAATCAGGAATTTATCTAAACCTGGACCACCAGGTGGGAGTTAATGATCAGGTAGAACAGAAAATCATCTGGCTCCGGACCTCGTAGGGTAGGATTTGAATATCCCATGCCCTTGCACAGGGGTAGGCAACCAACCCCGTTCCTGGAGGGCCGTAGGCACTGTACTACAGCATGTTGTCCCAACTAGGCACCTCGTCTAACCAACTGAGATAATGAATCAGTCCAGTGAGCCTAAATTCAATACACCTGGTGTTCTTCCAGGTCGGTTAAAGGAAAAAACATGAAGTGCCTGCAGCCCTCTAGGGTCGCCTAGCCCTGCCCTAGCGTCTCTGTGCTCCCCTTTGCTCCTGTAACAACTGTAGTATTGCCACAGTAGTCTATGAAATAACACATGTAGAAAAGCGTTTATTCCCCTAACATTCCTCTCGGGGAGAAGTCTATCTTGTGTACGAAATTGTTTGGTCTATTTTTCTACTTGTATGTTTAATACCTAAACATTTCAAATAAAAATAGATATTTAATCAGAATACAAATGAGTAATTACCACCACCTACTGGTCATTATCTTTGTGTGTGTGTGTGTGTGTGTGTGTGTATTTCGTATCTATTGAATTTCACCAGAGAGGTTGGCGGAGACTAATTATACTATCTACCAAAATCAGTTGACTTTCAACGTGATCAAAGCAACAACTCTGGTTTCTATGGTTACCACCCCGGATAGACTGACAGTACAAACATATAGTGAACTAAAATATAAACGCAACATGCAACCATTTCAAAGATCTTATTGCGTTACAGTTCATAGAATAAAAAAAAATCTGTCATTTGAAAGAAATGAATCTTGGCCTCATCTATGGATTTCACATGACTGGGATGTGGAGGTGCTGCCATGGGTGGACCTGGGAGGGCATAGGCTCACCCACCTTGGAGCCAGGTCCACCCAATCAGAAAGAGCCCCCCCACAGGTATCTGTGACCGGGGCAGCGGCATTGAGGCTATCTCCATTTTATCTATCTAGTCCATTTTATTATTATTTGGGGTTTGAAAATAGTGTTAAGCTAATTTTGGGGATCGCTCCCAACTCATGGGAATCCCCACCCAGTTGACTACTTTAAAATGATGGAAGCTCACAATGACAGTGTCCATGCTAAAATGGATTATATCCAATTTGAGTCCTCTATCTCGTTGGCTATGTGCAATACATTTCATTTGAACAGTTTGTAACGTGTGCCCTCCAGTAGGCCGCATGCACACCTACTGAATCAGGTTGCCAAATTACAGTCAATCAGAATGGTGGTGGGTGTGGCCCAGTGTGATGACGTTTAAAGGGACAGTTCACCCTAATGACAAATATACTTCATCTTATGGACAGAAACAGCATACCAACAACAGTGAGTGTGGACAGATCTCTATTGGAATCTAATAGAATGTCAAACTATGCACAAAAAAAAACAGCAACACATACCCCCCCCCCCGCCCCCCTTTATTCAAGTAGACAGTAAAACACTATGACACATCAGATTAGTATATTGATTTGGTATCATTATAACATAATTATGTTCAATATTTATGAACTTAATTTAACCTCAAGCTTTCTATATTCTATATTCTCAAATCATAATTTAAATTGCCTGGCACATTTACAGAAATCTTAATGTGTCCCATCTTAAAAAAATAAAGGAAAACAAATTCAATGTGTGACACTTTAATTTAACCAACCTGGTCTCATAGTCTAGACATAACATAGTAAATGTACATCTAGGACACTCCAATTAGTGTGATATGTGTCGTGGAAAATTACAATACTATAAAATAAGGCTTGTATTACATTATAATAGTTGTTACATTTGACAGAATAAAGTATTGTGTATTGTGTGTGTTCCACTGAGGATGGTGGCCAGACACTGGTCTTTACAATGAAAACTGTTGACACATCAGTAACTGTCTGCTATGTTTTATAGATATCTTTCTATTGTAACCTTTGTGAACGGTTCCTAAGATCTGTGGTTCGTCAGTGTAAGTTGAGAGGGGTGTATCTTGGCTATAAAAGATCTTTGTACTTTTCTGTTGGTACTTTTCAATGGTTCGTCAATGGTTTGCGCATCATTGAAAGTCAAAAAAGGCTATTGCAAAGCTCGTATAATTTTTTTTTTAGTTTAAGTATAACTCGGACTGGTGTGTAGTTTGTAATTCTCTCCTCATTTGGTAAAGCAGAAATATGCCACCACATTTGGCGATGGGGATGGGACGTGAATCTTCACTCGGTGACCGCTCCTGAAGATCTGGGCAAATTGTGCACGAGGGATGCCTCAAACTTGGGATCTCAGGGAAACCATCTCAGGGAAACCACACTTCGGGAACGAAGCAGATGGACCCACCTTTGATCTGAGAGGCAGCGAGCCGAGTGGATACCACATCTCGAATTTAGTTTTTTTGAAGAAAGTGGTGAACAAACCACACTTGAAGTCGAGTTTTAAAATAAGCCTCTGTTAGGTATGCTCTGAGTGTGTATTCCTTGTGAGGAGGGCACCTTGGAGGTGTAAGCAGGGAGTCATCTGAGAGTTTGCGGACTCAAAGATGCTCTGCCACTGTCCGGTTGCGGGAGACCTAGAGCCGTCCTGACACTGAATTGATCACAGTGGGGATTGGTGCGGTCTGTGGGGGTGAGTGGCCAGGGTGACTGTGTGTTCTAGGTGAAACATGGTACTTGGTGAAGCCCTATTGGAAGAAGGACCTCATTCTGAAAGTGTCTGTGTGACTGTCTAAGTGACCCTGTGTGAGCGCAGTAGGTTGACTCTGTGTGGGTAACCTTTTAATTGTGTTCTGATGTTCTGTGTGGACATCTGACCAGTTCTGTGTGAACATCTGACCAATCCAGTGTGGGTGATCCTTAAAGTTCTGTGTGAGTACCTAAGATTTTCCTATGTTTTGTATGGATTCTGTGAATATATGAAAACATGATAAATTGTATGTGTGTATAATCGATTACTAGTGATAACGATAAAAGTAATGCTGAGAATATAATTAGATACAATTTAAACCATCCATTCGTAGACGTACGTAGGTTTTGAGTTGGTTTCTTTAATGGATAATTTGATAAAGATGAGGTTTTAAGCACTTTTAAACTGTCTACAAAGTCTGGGAAATTGTGCTCTAGAAACTGATTAGTGTGTCCACTTTAGGTAAAAAAAACTGCCCTTAAAGTCTGAAACTGTTTTCTTCTGTATGAGTGGAGTTGGGGATTTATTGATGGTCAGATTTGTGTTTATTGTCGAAGGAATGAGCGTTACACCGAGGCCTGTACTCTGGAGCGGGATCAATTTGGAGGGGGAGGGTCCTTCATGGTCTGGGGCGGTGTGTCACAGCATCATCGGACTGAACTTGTTGTTATTGCAGACAATCTCAACGCTCTGCGTTACAGGGAATACATCATCTTCCCTCATGTGGTACCCTTCCTGCAGGCCCATCCTGACATGACCCTCCAGCATGACAATACTGCTCGCTCTGTGCGTGATTTCCTGGGAACTTGGAACTTGCAGGTGCCTTGTTGGAAGAGTGGGGTAACATCTCACAGCAAGAACTGGCAAATCTGATGCAATCCATGAGGAGGAGATGTACTGCATTACTTAATGCAGCTGGTGGCCTACTGACTTACTTTTTTACTTTTGATTTGAATCCCCCCCCCCCCTTTGTTCAAGGACACATTATTCCATTTATGTTAGTCACATGTCTGTGGAACTTGTTCAGCTTATGTCTCAGTTGTTGAATCTTGTTCTGTTCATACAAATATTTACACATGTTAAGTTTGCTGAAAATAAACGCAGTTGACAGCAAAAAGGAGGTTTTTGCTGAGTTCATTTCCCAACATGCTCTATTGCAGTTAGATATTTTGAATTATTTGTTGCAATATCTGTGTTGTTGATTGATAAATAAATCAATAAATGTATCTTATGCTACTCAAAGAGAAATAGCAGACATTTTCCTAAACTAAATCAATCTATGAGTCGGATTTATCGCACCCATTACTGAAATGGTTGTTCCAGTAGATAGTATCATTTATTCATATTTCTATCTGCGGCAGTCACTCTGAATGCAGTCATTCTGAATAGAGTCACTCTGAATGCAGTCACTCTGAATGCAGTCATTCTGAATGCAGTCATTCTGAATGGAGTCACTCTGAATGCAGTCACTCTGAATGCAGTCATTCTGAATGCAGTCATTCTGAATGCAGTCACTCTGAATGCAGTCACTCTGAATGCAGTCACTCTGAATGGAGTCACTCTGAATGCAGTCACTCTGAATGGAGTCACTCTGAATGCAGTTTGAATGCAGTCACTCTGAATGCAGTTTGAATGCAGTCATTCTGAATGCAGTCATTCTGAATGCAGTCACTCTGAATGCAGTCACTCTGAATGCAGTCATTCTGAATGCAGTCACTCTGAATGCAGTCACTCTGAATGCAGTCATTCTGAATGGAGTCACTCTGAATGCAGTCACTCTGAATGCAGTCATTCTGAATGCAGTTACTCTGAATGGAGTCACTCTGAATGCAGTCACTCTGAATGCAGTCATTCTGAATGCAGTCACTCTGAATGGAGTCACTCTGAATGCAGTCACTCTGAATGCAGTCACTCTGAATGCAGTCACTCTGAATGCAGTCCCTCTGAATGCAGTCCCTCTGAATGCAGTCATTCTGAATGCAGTCACTCTGAATGCAGTTTGAATGCAGTCACTCTGAATGCAGTCACTCTGAATGTAGTCACTCTGAATGCAGTCATTCTGAATGCAGTCACTCTGAATGCACACTCTGAATGCAGTCACTCTGAATGCAGTTTGAATGCAGTCACTCTGAATGCAGTCACTCTGAATGCAGTCACTCCGAATGCAGTCACTCTGAATGCAGTTTGAATGCAGTCACTCTGAATGCAGTTTGAATGCAGTCACTCTGAATGCAGTTTGAATGCAGTCACTCTGAATGCAGTCATTCTGAATGCACACTCTGAATGCAGTCACTCTGAATGCAGTTTGAATGCAGTCACTCTGAATGCAGTCACTCTGAATGCACACTCTGAATGCAGTCACTCTGAATGCAGTTTGAATGCAGTCACTCTGAATGCAGTCACTCTGAATGCAGTCACTCCGACTGCAGATAGTGGGAATCCATCTCGGGCTGGATTCCATTAGGAATTCAACATCTCTCTGCAAACCAGCATAACGTGACTCGATGCCGGTGTTGCTGTATCTTTGGCTGGTCACCATGTATAGCACCGTTAACATTCGGAACACATTCCTAATATGGGACAGCATTCCTGTGGAAAGCTTTTGAAAACTATGTAGAGTCCATGCCCAGGCGCATTGACAAGCAACAAATACATCCTAATGAACAAGGCTTTGAAGTTTTTTTTCCTCTATCCTCTAACTCAAAAAAAGAAAAAGAGACCAATTTTATACATAATACCCCCCCCCCCCCCTCTCTCAGGTTTTGTGAGATGACCTCTTCCAAATATGGACGTCCATGAAACAGAGTTCAGACGACTGCTGTACAGCTTGCCGATGTCGTTGAGCTAAACAACCTCTGTTGTCGTGTTTGTGAGTCTTGTTCATTTGTAGCTCACATAGTTTGGGTTGGTTTCCACTAGTTACCCCAATCACAAAGTAATATTGGCTATATTGTAAAAATAGCATTTTGGTCATTATTTAAGGTTAGGAATAAGGTTAGCAGTGTTTTTAAGGTAAGAGTTAAGGTGACGTTTGGAACGTCGTTTAAGAAATAGGTTGGGGTTATGACGTTGTGTCTGTGGTAACTACTGAGGACAGTTCGGGATTTACAGACGATTTCGTGCCGATTTTCTTGTCCGGATCCTCGCATGTGTAGAAAAAGGCCGCTTTCACAAGCCCCATGTAATGAAATAGGCGCAAAGAGAGGAAAGAGGAGATTGAGCTGCAGCCAATACAATAAACAGTACGTCTCTAGCATTAACACACAGGGAGATATTCAAAATGACGTCACGGGTGCGGCAATCGACTCTAGGTGTTTTTATTCATAAAGCAACTCTCTGCTTTTCTGTGTAGTTTTTTTTTTTAAATTAACAATCAACTCCAGCAGAGTACATGTATCTATCGATTGACTTCCGTTTGATCTAAAAAGCCCGTGCTGCTTTGCACACTGCAAAGTGGCAAAATGATGTCCATGTAAGAAATCCGATCAGCGCTTTCATACGGCATCTGACGCCAACCTTCGGTTTTGAATATTATCTTCTTTCATTTCTTGCCAAAAACCTAATTGAAAAGGCTTCAGGGTTCAGGAAGACGGACACGGACGAACGCAGCAGAGGATGTCAGGCAGAAACAGTCACTCAGCCACATTATTACATCCCAAATGGGTTCTGGTCAAAAGTAGGGTACTACATAGGGAATAGGGTGCCATATGGGTACTACATAGGGAATAGGGTGCCATATGGGTACTACATAGGGAATAGGGTGCTATATGGGTACTACATAGGGAATAGGGTGCCATATGGGTACGACATAGGGAATAGGGTGCCATATGGGTACTACATAGGGAATAGAGTGCCATATGGGTACTACATAGGGAATAGGGTGCCATAGGGGACACAGTCTGCCACACTTTGTCCCTAATGGCCCTTTTTCCTCTCAGATATGACTGGTTGGTAAATGACTGGCGAACACATTGATTAACACAAATCCCGAGAGCCATTAGCGATGCAACACACTGGATTCCTCCTCCTCGGCTGCGTTCTCTGGCTAATGGAGAGTGAAAAACAAATGAGCTCTCTTTGTTTACCCACCGCTGTGTGTTCTCGCCGTCTCCTTCCGTCTCTCTTTTATTGGGCCCTCTCTCTTTCGCTCCCATCTTCCCACCACCACCGAGATGGCACATTTCATTTCTGCGAGAGGAACCTCAGGGAAACTAATGACCTAGGTCTGACACTGAGGAGTTATGAATAAACGTGACGTTATCAAGACAGGGAAAACATGTGGTCTGTTTCTCTCTCTGTGTGTGTGTGTGTGTGTGTGTGTGTGTGTGTGTGTGTGTTCAAATACATGTACATTTTATCCTTCTGATGTGTTCTGACCTAAAGCCTGAATGAACATACTAGGCGGTTGGGTGAAAGTCAACATGGTGGTCGCTTCACATAGTAAGCTAAAGACCGACTGATATAGTAAGAGGCCTTGTCCCGAGCCAGAACGGCCCATGGGACGGGAGCCTATCTCCTGTTTCTGTAGTGTGAGGCAGCTTGATGTACAAGTACACTACCTGGACAGGACGCTAGTCTATTGCAGGGCCCATGATACAGTAGCTCTTTCTAACACCTTGGCACGAGTCTGATTCGGAATCTTCACTTTCACCATCAGTACCTACTGTGTATCAGTTGCAGGTTAACCTCGTCCACGAGCACCCTCCCTCCCCCTTCCTCTCTCTGGCAGTAATTGGTCCTGAGGATGTTAGTTGCCGGTTGACGTGATGCACTAGTTCTGTTTTTTTGGGTTGATGGGACACAATGCATTACATCACAGTGTGTAGTGTATTTGGATAATGCTAGGTTTGCAAAAAATTCCATTAACTTTCACAACAACATTCTCTGGTTCTCCAGAAATACTGTTTAGCGGATTCTGGATATCCTGCTTATTCCCTGATGATTCTGCGAATCTTCAAAACGGGAATATTCCAACCAGGGAATTTTGAGACCTTAGTTGATTTTCATGAATGTTTTCTTTCCCCCCCCCCCCTTGTTCGAGTCATTTTATCTGATGCTCTTATCCAGAGCCAAGTACAGTAGCAATTAGGGTTAAGTGTCTTTCTCCGGGGATTCGAACTAGAGACCGTTCAGTTACTGGCCTAATGATATTTTAACCGTTAGGCTCTGCTGTACGACATGCCAGTGTTGCCTACTGTACTGAATTACATGGACATCCAGCAGTACTGTTGGAATCAGACAGACGGCAGCAGAGCTCCATGTTCAGTTTATCACAATACAATTTATTTTTTTATATATATTTTTATTTTATTTAACTTGGCAAGTCAATTCTGGAGGGTACAAGACAGAAAAACCCATGTCCAGAGAACATTGAAAAACCATCATGGTTTTCCCATTAACCGCCCCAAACCAGACTTGAAATAATGGCATTACAAAATGATCTCGGCTAGAAATGGGAAATGCAATACATGAATACATTCCAGAAAGATCTGCATTGTAAGTTATGGATGCTCGCTTGGACAGTATTCGTCTCTGGAAAAGGATGACGAGACGAGACCACCTAAAAACAGACAGCTTTCTTGAACAAGCATCTTTTATTAAACAAGTGATATAACAGTGCTCTCTGAAAGCATGCTGAACCAGCTAAATCATTTGAATGTGTAGTACAAACCCACATTAATGCAGCCCTCTTCAAAAAGTAAGTACATACCTACCTAAATATGCCCACAGATTTCGTTCGCAAAAAAAAAAAAAGAGGCAGATATATTAGCCATTTACCATTACAACTAAAATAGGTACACAAAACTACAACTGTTCACAAGCACATTGTCTGCTAAGCTTCCGCCAAGTCCTTCTCTTGAAGCCGCCAGAGTGTGTGTGTGTGTGTGTGTGTCTGTGTGTCATCAATTACTTCAGTGTGAGAGTATCTATGGACAGCCTGGGGTGACGCTGCATTTGGAGAGTGCAGACAGGATAGACAGAATTAATCTTGCTGCTGCAGTGTCTCTCTTTTTGTAGGTGTGTGTGTGTGTGTGTGTGTGTGTGTGTGTGTGTGTGTGTGTGTGTGTAGTAATTTCAGGTCTAGAAAATATATACACAAACACACTGAGTGTTCCGCAGGTCAGAAGTGAAACATGATTCAGCCGGTGTGTGTGTGTGTGTTTGAGTCATTGGGTCTTCGAGGAGAAGGATGAGGAAGATCGGTCTGTTCCTACTCCCCTTCCTCCCACTCTGTCTCTGGGAATGATGCGCAACTCTGAACCGTGCTTCAGGAACACATTCCCTGGGAAAAACAACAACAACAACAGCAGCATCATAAATCGTCTAACGTCAGAGAATAGAAGAAAAACAAACGTCCTCGATAAAGAGTCCCACCCCCCCACACCTGAAAACAGTTGATAGTATCGTTACTGCAGTATTTACCTTGTCAGAGTCTTTCCTAGGCATTTCTCTAGCGCCATAAAAACTCACATCACCAATCCACAGACACCTCCAGGAGATAAATAAGACGAACTTGATAGATTGAGCTACCTAACACAGCAAATGTTGTAAAATATGTCAAGTAGTAACATCCCAGAGACTAGTGTTCAAGTACTGACAGATAGTTGTATAGGTTAACGTTAACCTATACTACTAACAACTAGCCAGAGGCAAAACATTAGCATAACACTACGGACTTAACCTCTTAGAGCTCTAGGGGCGCTATTTCATTTTTGGATAAAAAACGTTCCCGTTTTAAGCGCGATATTTTGTCACGAAAAGATGCTCGACTATGCATATTCTTGGCAGTTTTGGAAAGAAAACACTCTGAAGTTTCAGAATCTGCAAAGATTTTGTCTGTAAGTGCCCCAGAACTCATTCTACAGGCGAAACCAAGATGATGCATCACCCAGGAATTAGCAGAATTTCTGAAGCTCTGTTTTCCATTCTCTCCTTATATGGCTGTGATTGCGCAAGGAATGAGCCTACACTTTCTGTCGTTCGCCCAAGGTCTTAGCAGCATTGTGACGTATTTGTAGGCATATCATTGGAAGATTGGCCATAAGAGACTACATTTTCCAGAGGTCCGCCCGGTGTCCTTTGTCTAAATTTGTGCGTAATCTTCAGGTGCAGGCATTTTCTCCTGGGATTCAGGAGAGAAAGCATGTTTCCAAGAACGATGTATCAATGAAGAGATATGTGAAAAACACCTTGAGGATTGATTCTAAACAACGTTTGCCATGTTTTCAGTCGATATTATGGAGTTAATTTGGAAAAAAGTTTGCGTTTTGAGGACTGAATTTATGGATTTTTTTTGGTAGCCAAATGTGATGTATAAAACGGAGCTATTTCTAATACACAAGGAATCTTTTTGGAAAAACTGAGCATCTGCTATCTAACTGAGAGTATCCTCATTGAAAACATCAGAAGTTCTTCAAAGGTAAATGATTTTATTTGAAGGCTTTTATGTTTTTGTTAATGTTGCGTGCTGGATGCTAACGCTAATGCTAACGCTAAATGCTAACGCGAAATGCTAACTCTAGCTAGCTACTTTTACACAAATGATTGTTTTCCTATGGTTGAGAAGCATATTTTGAAAATCTGAGATGACAGTGTTGTTTACAAAAGGCTAAGCTTGAGAGATGGCATATTTATTTCATTTCATTTGCGATTTTCATAAATAGTTAACGTTGTGTTATGCTAATGAGCTTGCTGATAGATTTACACAATCCTGGATACAGGGGTTTTTTCATAGCTAAACGTGACGCAGAAAACGGAGCGATTTGTCCTAAACAAATAATCTTTCAGGAAAAACTGAACATTTGCTATCTGAGAGTCTCCTCAATGAAAACATCTGAAGTTCTTCAAAGGTAAATGATTTTTTTGAATGCTTTTCTGTTTTTTTGTGTAAATGTTGCCAGCTGAATGCTAATGCTAAATGCTACGTTAGCCATCAATACTGTTACACAAATGATTGTTTTGCAATGGTTGAGAAGCATATTTTGAAAATCTGAGATGACAGTGTTGTTAACAAAAGGCTAAGCTTGAGAGCTAGCATATTTATTTCATTTCATTTGCGATTTTCATGAATAGTTAACGTTGCGTTATGGTAATGAGCTTGAGTCTGTATTCACGAACCCGGATCCGGGATGGGGAGATCAGAAAGGTTAAGGGGAGCGAACGGTGATTACAGCAGATGGTGTTTACAGGGCACGGTGATTACAGCAGATGGTGATTACAGGGCACGGTGATTACAGCAGATGGTGATTACAGGGCACGGTGATTACAGCAGATGGTGATTACAGGGCACGGTGATTACAGCAGATGGTGATTACAGCAGATGGTGATTACAGGGCACGGTGATTACAGCAGATGGTGATTACAGGGCACGGTGATTACAGCAGATGGTGATTACAGGGCACGGTGATTACAGCAGATGGTGATTACAGCAGATGGTGATTACAGGGCACGGTGATTACAGCAGATGGTGTTTACAGGGCATGGTGATTACAGCAGATGGTGTTTACAGGGCATGGTGATTACAGCAGATGGTGTTTACAGGGCATGGTGATTACAGCAGATGGTGATTACAGGGCACGGTGATTACAGCAGATGGTGATTACAGGGCACGGTGACTACAGCAGATGGTGATTACAGGGCACGGTGATTACAGCAGATGGTGTATACAGGGCATGGTGATTACAGCAGATGGTGTTTACAGGGCACGGTGAATACAGGGCACGGTGATTACAGGGCATGGTGAATACAGGGCACGGTGATTACCAGAGGTAATCACTACAGCAGATGGTGACTATAGCAGATGGTGACTACAGGGCATGGTGTTTACAGGGCATGGTGATTACAGCAGATGGTGTTTACAGGGCACGGTGAATACAGGGCACGGTGATTACAGGGCACGAGAGGTAATTACCAGAGGTAATCACTACAGCAGATGGTGACTATAGCAGATGGTGACTACAGGGCATGGTGTTTACAGGGCATGGTGATTACAGCAGATGGTGTTTACAGGGCACGGTGAATACAGGGCACGGTGATTACAGGGCACGGTGTTTACAGGGCACGGTGACTACAGCAGATGGTGACTATAGCAGATGGTGACTACAGGGCATGGTGTTTACAGGGCATGTGATTACAGTAGATGGTAATTACAGCAGATGGTGTTTACAGCAGATGGTGTTTACAGGGCATGGTGATTACAGCAGATGGTAACTACAGGGCACGGTGATTACAGGGCAAGGTGACTACAGGGCACGGTGACGACAGGGCACGGTGACTACAGGGCACGGTGACTACAGGGCATACTAATCGGCCGATGTCACAAAGTGATGTACAGAAACCCAGCCTAACCCCCCCCCCCCCCCCAAACAGCAAACTATGCAGAAACATGGTGGCTAGGAAAAACTCCCTAGAAAAGGCAGGAAACTAGGAAGAAACCTAGAGAGGAACCAGGCTGACGGTGTTCAAAAGTTCATAGATGATCAACAGGGTTAAATAATAATAATCACAGTGGTTGTAGAGGATGCAACAGGTCAGCACCTCAGGAGTAAATGTCAGTTGGCTTTTCAATGCCGAGCAGGGCTCTATGTGTAACATGAGGCACAAATTAGCACTCTGTCATACCCCTTCATATCGACTCAGTACTGGTACTCCCGTGTATATAGCCAAGTTAGAGTAACTCATTGTGCATTTATTATTACATGTTGTTATTTCTCAATTGTTCTTTGTCTCTGAATTGTTGAGCAGAGTTGCAAAGAAAAAGCCATATCTCGGACTGGCCAATAAAAATAAAATATTAAGATGGGCAAAACAACACAGACACTGAACAGAGGAACTTTGCCTAGAAGGCCAGCATCCCGGAGTCGCCTCTTCACTGTTGACGTTAAGTCTTGTGTTTTGCAGGTACTATTTAATGAAGCTGCCTGTTGAGGATTTGTGAGGCATCTGTTACGCAAACTAGACTCTCTAATATACTTATCCTCTTGCTCAGATGCGCACTGGGGCCTCCCACTCCTCTTTCTATTCTGGTTAGGGCCAGTTTGCGCTGTTCTGTGAAGGGAGTAGTACACAGCGTTGTATGAGATCTTCAGTTTCTTGGCAATTTCTCGCATGGAATAGCCTTTATTTCTCAGAAGAAGAATGGGCTGACAAGTTTCAAAAGAAAGGTCTTTGTTTCTGGCCATTTTGAGCCTGTAATCGAACCCAAAAATGCTGATGCTCCAGATACTCAACTAGTCTAAAGAAGGCAAGTTTTATTGCTTCTTTAATCAGAACAGTTTTCAGCTGTGCTAACAATTGCAAAAGGGTTTTCTAATGATCAATTAGTCTTTTAAAATTCTAATCTTGGATTAGCTAACACAACTCAGGAGTGATGGTTGCTGATAAATGGGCCTCTGTACGCCCATGGAGATATTCCATTAAAAATCAGGCATTTCCAGCTACAACAGTAATTTACAACACTAACAATGTCTACACTGTATTTCTGATCAATTTGATGTTATTTTAATGGGCAAAAAATGAGCTTTTCTTTAAAAAAAGAAGTTTAAGTGACCCCAAACTCTTGAATGTTAGTGTGTATATATATTGTGGCAGATGGCAGGGAGAGGTGAGGGGAGTGGTTATTGAGGGGAGATATCTTGCAGCCCACTGGCTCCACCCCGGAGCCTTATATGGACTTCCTGCCCCAACGAGGCAAGGCTGTGCTTTGTTAAGCCAGGGAGTGCTTGGGGATAATGGAGGAAGCAGCCTGCACAAGGGGGCAGAGTAATTAGAGAGCAACGTGTGTTATGAAGAGCGGGAAAGAAAATCCCTAAGAGGGGGAAAGAAAATCCCTAAGAGGGGGAAAGAAAATCCCTAAGAGGGGGAAAGAAAATCCCTAAGAGCGGGAAAGAAAATCCCTAAGAGCGGGAAAGAAAATCCCTAAGAGGGGGAAAGAAAATCCCTAAGAGGGGGAAAGAAAATCCCTAAGAGGGGGAAAGAAAATCCCTAATAAACTTTCCATGTGCATGTTTTGTTTTTGAATTTGGTGAGGCGGAAACCCCACACCCTTGAGCCTACTACACAACATGTTTTATTGTGAACATGTTTTTAGAAATTGTTGCAATGGTTTTCAAAATAAAAAAAAGAAATACCTTATTTTACATAAGTATTCAAACCCTTTGCTATGAGACTCTAAATTGAGCTCAGATGCACCCTGTTTCCATTGATCATCCTTGAGACATTTCAACCACTTGATTGGAGTCCACCTGTGGCAAAGTCAATTGCTTGGACATGATTTGGAAAGGCACAGACCGGTCTATATAAAAGTCCCACAGTTGACAGTGCATGTCAGAGTAAAAAACAGGGATTGAAGGAATTGTCCATAGAGCTCCCAGACAGGATTGTGTCGAGGCACAGATCTTGGGAAGGGTGCAAAAACATGTCTTCAGCATTAACCTATTTGGGCTAGGGGGCAGCATTTTCACTTTTGGATGAATAGCGTGCCCAGAGTGAACTGCCTCCTACTCTGCCCCAGATGCTAATATATGCATATTATTATTAGTATTGGACAGAAATCACTCTGAAGTTTCTAAAACGGTTTGAATGATGTATGTGAGTACAACATAACTCATATGGCAGGCAAAAACCTGAGAAAAAAATCCAAACAGGAAGTGGGAATTCTGAGGTTTGTAGTTTTAAAACTCAGCTCCTATTGAAGTTACAGTGGGATATTGGTTATGTTGCACTTCCTAAGGCTTCCACTAGATGTCAACCATCTTTAGAAACTTGCTTGATGCTTCTACTATGAAGGGGGGCTGAATGAGAGGAGAATGAGTCAGAGGTCTGCCAGTAGCCTCGAGCCCAGTCACACGCATTCACGAGGTAGCTCTCGTTCCATTGCTTTTCTACAGACAATGGAATTCTCCGGTTGGAACATTATTGAAAATGTATGATAAAAACATCCTAAAGTTTGATTCTATACTTCGTTTGACATGTTTCTACGAACAGTAATATAACTTTTTGAAATTTCCGTCCGAACTTTCCGCTGGAAGTTGCACGCGCAATTTGATTTGTTTACCATACGCCCTAACAAAAGGAGGTATATGGACATAAATTATGAACTTTATCAAACAAATCAAACATTTATTGTGGAACTGGGATTCATGTGAGTGCATTCTGATGAAGATCATCAAAGGTAAATTAATATCCGCAACATGGCAGAGATTTATTTTGGCTGGTTTGGGCTCTGAGCTTCGTACTCAGATTATTGCATGGTATGCTTTTTCCGTAAAGTTTTTTTGAAATCTGACACAGCGGTTGAATTAAGGTGAAGTTTAGATAAAGTTCCATGCATAACACTTGAATTTTCATCAACATTTAAAATGAATATTTCTGTGAATTGATGTGGCACTCTGCCAAATCACTGCATGTTTTGGAAGCAAAACATTACTGAACATAACACGCCAATGTAAAAAGAGATTTTTGGATATATTTATATGAACTTTATCGAACAAAACATACATGTATTGTGTAACATGAAGTCCTATGAGTGTCATCTGATGAAGATCATCAAAGGTTAGTGATTAATTTAATCTCTATTTGTGCTTTTTGTGACTCCTCTCTTTGGCTGGAAAATGGCTGGGTTTTTCTGTGACTTGGTGGTGACCTAACAATCTTTTTGGAGCTTTCGCTGTAAAGCATTTTTGAAATCAGACACGGTGGCTGGATTAACGAGAATTTTATCTTTTAAATAGTGCCTAATACATGTATTTTTGAGAAATTTGATTTATTAGATTTCTGTTGATTTATATTTGGCGCGCTGCAATTTCATTGGCTGTTAGCGGAACGGAACCCCGTTCCCAGACAGCTTAAAGGGCCATGGTCAGGGAGGTGACCAAGAACCCAATGGTCAATGACATTCCTCTGTGGAAATGGGAGAACCTTCCAGAAGGACAACCATCTCTGCAACACTCCACCAAATCAGGCTATGGTAGATTGGTCAAGACAGAAGCTACTCCTCAGTAAAAGGCACATGACTGCTTGCTTGGAGTTTATAATATATACACAAAAAAAATATATATATGCACAAAATACACCTAAAGACTCTCAGACCATGAGAAACAAGATTCTCTGGTCTGATGAAACTAAGAGACCACTGGCCGGAATTCCAAGCGTCTTGTCTGGAGGAAACCTGGCACCATCCCTATGGTGAAGCATGGTGGTGTTAGCATCATGCTGTGGGATGTTTTTCAGCAGCAGGGACTGGGAGACAAGTCAGGATCGAGGGAAAGATGAAAGGAGCAAAGTAGATCCTTGATGAAAACCTGCTCAGGACCTCAGACTGGGGCGAAGGTTCACCTTCCAATAGGACAACGACCTTAAGCACACTGCCAAGACAACGCAGGAGAGGCTTCGGGACAAGTCCTTGAGTGGCCCAGCCAGAGCCCGGACTTGAACCCGATCGAACATCTCTGGAGAGACCTGAAAATCACTGTGCTGCAACGCTCCCCATCCAACCTGACAGAGCATGAGAGGATCTGCAGAGAAGAATGAGAGAAACTCCCCAAATACAGGTGTGCCAAGCTTGTAGTGTTATACCTAAGAAAACGCGATGCTGTAATCGATGCTGAAGGTGCCTAATAAACAAAGTACTGAGTCTGAAGGGTCTGAATACTTATGTAAATATGATTTCATTTTTTTCTTTGTAATAACTTAGTAAAAGTTTATAAAAAAAACTGTTTTCTTTTGCTTTGTCATTATGGGGTATTGCGTGTAGATTGAGGGAACAATACAATTTAATGAATTTTAGAATGAGGTTGTCTGAAGTCCCTGATTTTTATTTATATATGATTATTTTTTAAATAGTTGATTTCAATGCCATATTTTCCAAATTTGCTGTTTCACAAAAGTTCTGAACGCATATCCATTTTACAGACACAGTATACTTCACATGTTCATCTTGTTTTAAAAACCCTTCAGCTACATTCAACCTCAACACCAGTTTTGATTTCTATTTGCAAATATGTTTTTTTTCAATTTGTGATGTTTCACAAACATAAAACTAAACTTCTCTATTCTCAGTTTCTACAGACTCCAAATGAAAAATATCAAAAAATTTTTTTCAATTGTGCTGTGCTGTTTCACAAGCTGTTTCTAAACTTCTCTATTCTCAGTTTCTACAGACTCCAAATGAAAAAAAAAGTACACATTTAGAGTATCAATTGATTGATTGACTATGACTTTTTCAAAATCACCCAGCAGTGCTATTTGCAGAGTTACCTCTGTTGCAATTCTTCAGATAATTTCTGAACCTGCACTCAAAATCAAGCCACATCTGGACAGTACCAAAACATATGATCTAATGATTCTGCTGGGACGGTTGTATCCCCCATATACATATTATATTGGTAGCAATACTTTTGTATAATAATTTAACTTGAAAAACTAGTCGTTTTGTGCTATGGAATCGGTACGTTGAAAAGCTCTTTCCAACTATTTTGCGATCTATCGGGCATGGCTGTATATTTTTTGGTCCTTAAAATGAAAATAGTATACTTTTTTTTGGTCTTTATTGCCCACAGACTTGTTCTTTACTTTCTCTCCACTTGCCTCTTCCAAACTACACGGCAATGTAAAAGTTGTTGAAAGTTGAAAACACGAATCATCAGCATACACGTATAGATTTCTAGCCCTTTGAAAATTGGTTGGATCTGATTTTAATAGAGAACGTTTCGATGGCCATTATAAATAGATATGCCGATAGTGGACAACCTTGTTTTACTCCACTTGACAGTTTAATACTTTGAGATGTAGCCATTATTTACTATTTTACAAGAGACTCTCCAAAATTGAAATATTCCAGGCATTTTTATATAAATTCCAGTCGTACTGTATTAAGCCGTGTGTGGTGTTCGGGTCTGTGGGACCCATTTCAAATGTTCGCGAAGACTAATTGGCCTTGGCTCATTTTCTGTGAAGAACATGTAAAATAACACATTTTCATTGTATATTTACACACATTTATATTACATATGTGGTGTTCGGGTCCACTCGACCCGGTTAATAAAAGTGTGGAAAAGTGTGTGTGTAGGTGAAAACAAGTAAAAATTAAACCAACATTTTTTTGCTGTGCCCCTTCACTCGGTCTTCCTCCTCCCTGGGCCTGCTGTTTCAACATAGCACCAAGAACTGGTCTGTCTCCAACTTTTCTCGCACTCTTTACCCTTCGTATTGTGTGGAACTACACAATGTCTTGCGGGAACCTGCACAATTTGATTACAATACGTTGTGGGAAAATACAGATTTTTTTTTTTTATTTTTTTTTTTTATTTTTTTTTTTTACACTCTACTACCGAAGCCAAGTTGCAAATAAATAGCTTTGCATGTGTGGTTCCTTACCACATTCAATCAGTATGGCAAAAATAATCTCTGCACAGGGGATTATTAGAAAATGTTTGTTTTTTTTGCAGAGAGAGAAGCTGGTTTGGAAGAAGCGTCTTCCACTATGGAAGATGAAGAATTTTCTGAATATGAGGATCATGTCTGTCAATTCAGAGTCTGACAGTGAGTTGGAAGAAGGTAAGATTGACCCTTAGCCAGATCTAGGACCAGCCCGTCAGCAACCAGCTCAGCAGCAGCCTGCAGGAGGAGAAATATGGATGTCAAAAAATTGTGAAATTGAATGGTCTTCTTGCCCAAGGAATGACCCACCCAACATGGCTGCCAAGGTGATAAGGATGCAACCAGGGACAACGCAGATGGTGGTCACTCATGTGCAGGTCATAGTCTTCTTTTCAACTGTTCATCCCAGACACCATCCAGAAAACCATTCTGTACTGCACTAATTTGGAGGGAAGAAGTGTTTTTGGAGAGATGGAAGGAGATGAACCAAACTCATTTTACATGCATACTTTGGGGTTCTTATCCTCGCTGGTGTTTTCAGGTCCAATGGGGGAATCTCACAGAATCCCTGTGGGATGCAGAAACTGGCAGAAAACTTTTCAGTGCAACAACGTCTCTGGAAAACCACATTATTTCCAGGATTATCCGCTTCGATAACCAAGACACCAGACCAGCTCGGCGGCAGAGAGACAAGCTATCTGCTATCAGGTCAGTGCAGAGAGACAAGCTAGCTGCAATCAGGTCAGTGCAGAGAGACAAGCTAGCTGCAATCAGGTCAGTGCAGAGAGACAAGCTAGCTGCAATCAGGTCAGTGCAGAGAGACAAGCTAGCTGCAATCAGGTCAGTGCAGAGAGACAAGCTAGCTGCAATCAGGTCAGTGCAGAGAGATAAGCTAGCTGCAATCAGGTCAGTGCAGAGAGATAAGCTAGCTGCAATCAGGTCAGTGCAGAGAGACAAGCTAGCTGCAATCAGGTCAGTGTGGGACAAGTGGGTGGACCGCCTTACTCTGTTTTACAACCCTGGGCCCAACGTTACTTGTCTCAGCCTCCAGTATTTATACTGCAGTAGTTTATGTGTCGGGGGGCTAGGGTCAGTTTGTTATATCTGGAGTACTTCTCCTGTCCTATTCGGTGTCCTGTGTGAATCTAAGTGTGCGTTCTCTAATTCTCTCCTTCTCTCTTTCTCTCTCTCGGAGGACCTGAGCCCTAGGACCATGCCCCAGGACTACCTGACATGATGACTCCTTGCTGTCCCCAGTCCACCTGGCTGTGCTGCTGCTCCAGTTTCAACTGTTCTGCCTTATTATTATTCGACCATGCTGATCATTTATGAACATTTGAACATCTTGGCCATGTTCTGTTATAATCTCCACCCGGCACAGCCAGAAGAGGACTGGCCATCCCACATATGCTCTCTCTAATTCTCTCTTTCTTTCTCTCTCTCGGAGGACCTGAGCCCTAGGACCATGCCCCAGGAATACCTGACATGATGACTCCTTGCTGTCCCCAGTCCACCTGACTGTGCTGCTGCTCCAGTTTCAACTATTCTGCCTTATTATTATTATTCGACCATGCTGGTCATTTATGAACATTTGAACATCTTGACCATGTTTTGTTATAATCTCCACCCGGCACAGCCAGAAGAGGACTGGCCACCCCACATAGCCTGGTTCCTCTCTAGGTTTCTTCCTAGGTTTTGGCCTTTCTAGGGAGTTTTTCCTAGCCACCGTGCTTCTTCACCTGCATTGCTTGCTGTTTGGGGTTTTAGGCTGGGTTTCTGTACAGCACTTTGAGATATATATAAAATAAAAAATAAAATAAAATACATTTGATTGATTGGTTACTGTAGATGAGCAGCTTATGCCATATATGGGCTGCTGCCCATTCAGACAGTACATACCGTCTAAACCTGCAAAATATGGAAACAAGATCTGGGCTGCCTGTGATGCTGCTTCAACATATGTGTGGAACTTGCAAGTGTATACAGGGAAGCCAGATGGAGGAGCCCCTGAGAAGAATCAAGGGATGCGGTTTGTACTCGACGTGACACAGGGACTCTGTGGCCACAACATCACATGATAACTTTTTTTATTTCGCACAAGCTGGGACAGGAGCTCCTCAAGAGGAAGCTGACAGTGGTAGGAACAGTAAGAAGAAAACTAGCCAGAGCTCCCTCCTCAGCTGTTGAATACACGGAACAGGCCTTTCAATTCCTCTAAGTTTGTGTTCACGGCCGACACGTCCCCAGTGTCCTACGTGCCAAAGAAAGGCACAAATGGGGTACTCGAGTACGCTGTATAGGGATGGGAGAATCTGTAGCCAGGAACATCAAAAACCAGAAATCATAATGGATTACAACACCACAGAAGGAGAGGTGGACAATTTAGAGAAGCTGGTGACTGGCTACAACTGCCAAAGAAGGACCCTACGCTGGCATCTTGTGATATTCTTCAACATCTTGGACATCTCGGCGTACAACACGTTTGTCATCTGGATGGAGTTGAACCCAGATTGGAACCGAGGGAAGCTCCAGAGGAGATGGATCTTTCTCGAGGAGATGGGCCAAACATTGGTAAGACCTCAAATCCAGAGGAGGCGTCATATCCCAAAGACCCCAGCTTCTGCAGCCATCGTGAGGAGGATTCAGGAGGATGCTGGACTCCCATGCACTTGACCCACAGAACCAACAACTCCAATACCGAAAGTGTGATGTTGTTGCATGTATGTATGTGTGTGTGTGTGTGTGTGTGTGTGTGTGTGTGTGTGTGTGTCTGAATCTCCTACCTTGGCCTGCTATAACTATATGTGAGTGAGATGCTAGTCAAATTCCTGAACAAAGTGTTTTCATCATACTAGATTGCAGCCGGTAGCGACAAGAAGAGGCACAACGTGTGGACCAAGGAAATACATGCAAATACATTGCAACACAGACAGTAAAACTCTGTCCCTCATGTGGTGTGTACACCGACCTTAATTTGTGTTCATTTGCATAAAATGCTGTATGTAAAATGTATTCAGTTCAAAGCAAAAAACATCAGTGATGAAAACCTTGTTTCATTGATATTTGGTCAAGATAAACACGATTTAAATCCATCCATGTCTTGACTACAATTGATTTGTTTACAAAAATCACATTTTATAAAAAATAAAAATAATCTAGCAGAGGTAAAGGACAGATATTAACCATGACTACTGTCTATATGATCCACGTATGCTGTCTATATTAACCACGTACAGTTGAAGTCAGAAGTTTACATACACCTTAGCCAACTACATTTCAACTCAGTTTCTGACAATTCCTGACATTTAATATCCTAGTAAAAACTCCCTGTTGTCGGTCAGTTAGGATCACCACTTTATTTTAAGAACGTGAAATGTCAGAATAATAGTAGAGAATGATTTATTTCAGCTTTTATTTCTTTCATCACATTCCCAGTGGGTCAGAAGTATACATATTTTCAATTACTATTTGTTAGCATTGCCTTTAAATACTTTAACTTGGGCCAAACGTCTCGGGTAGCCTTCCACAAGCTTCCCACAATAAGTTGGGGGAATTTTGGCCCATCCTCCTGACAGAGCTGGTGTAACTGAGTCAGGTTTGTAGGCCTCCTTGCTCGCACACACTTTTTCAGTTCTGCCCACAAATGTTCTATAGAATTGAGGTCAGGGGTTTGTGATGGCCACTCCAATACCTTGACTGTTGTCCTTAAGCCATTTTGCCACAACTTTGGAAGTACGCTTGGGGTCATTGTCCATTTGGAAGACCCATTTGCAACCAAGCTTTAACTTCCTGACTGATGTCTTGAGATGTTGCTTCAATATATCCACATAATTTTCCTTCTTATGATTCCATCTATTTTGTGAAGTACACCAGTCCCTCTTGCAGCAAATCACCCCAGCCATCCTACAATCTAAGCTTGATGCCCTCAATCTCACACAAATTATCAAATGACACTACCAGGTACCACCCCAAAGCCGTAAACACGGGCACCCTCATAGATATAATCCTAACCAACTTGCCCTCGAAATACACATCTGCTGTTTTCAACCAAGATCTCAGCGATCACTGCCTGCATACGTAATGGGTCAGAGGTCAAACGATCTAAAACGCTCCCTGAAAAACTTCAGCGAGCAGGCCTTTCTAATCGACCTGGCCCGGGTATACTGGAAGGATATTGACCTCATCCCATCAGTAGAGGATGCCTGGTTATTTTTTTTAAATGCCTTCCTCACCATCTTAAATAAGCATGCCCCATTCAAGAAATTTAGAACCAGGAACAGATATCGCCCTTGGTTCTCTCCAGACCTGACTGCCCTTAACCAACACAAAAACATCCTATGGCGTTCTGCATTAGCATCGAACAGCCCCCGTGATATGCAACGTTTCAGGGAAGCTAGAAACCAATATACACAGGCAGTTAGAAAAGCCAAGGCTAGCTTTTTCAAGCAGAATTTTACTTCCTGCAACACAAACTCTAAAAAGTTCTGGGACACTGTAAAGTCCATGGAGAATAAGAACACCTCCTCCCAGCTGCCCACTGCACTAAGGATAGGAAACACGGTCACCACCGATAAATCCACTATAATTGAGAATTTCAATAAGCACTTTTCTACGGCTGGCCATGCTTTCCACCTGGCTACCCCTACCCCGGTCAACAGCACTGCACCCCACACAGAAACTCGCTCAAGCCTTCCCCATTTCTCCTTCTCCCAAATCCAGTCAGCTGATGTTCTGAAAGAGCTGCAAAATCTGGACCACTACAAATCAGCCGGGCTAGACAATCTGAACCCTTTCTTTCTAAAAAAGGACCCTTTCTTTCTATCTGCCAAAATTGTTGCCACCCCTATTACTAGCCTGTTTAACCTCTCTTTCGTGTCGTCTGAGATTCCCAAAGATTGGAAAGCAGCTGCGGTCATACAACTCTTCAAAGGGGGGCACACTTGACACAAACTGCTACAGACCTATATCTGTCCTACCCTGCCTTTCTAAGGTCTTCGAAAGCCAAGTCAACAAATAGATTACCGACCATTTCGAATCCCACCGCACCTTCTCCGCTATGCATTCTGGTTTCAGAGCTGGTCATGGGTGCACCTCAGCCACGCTCAAGGTCCTAAACGATATCTTAACCGCCATCGATAAGAAACAATACTGTGCAGCCGTATTCAGTGATCTGGCCAAGGCTTTCTACTCTGTCAATCTCCACATCTTAAATCGGCAGACTCGACAGCCTTGGTTTCTCAAATGATTGCCTCGCCTGGTTCACCAACTACTTCTCTGATAGAGTTCAGTGTGTCAAATCAAAAACAGACCTGTACGCTCTCGTTGGCTGGCCCTCGCTTCATACTCGTCGCCAAACCCACTGGCTCCAGGTCATCTACAAGACCCTGCTAGGTAAAGTCCCCCCTTATCTCAGCTCACTGGTCATCATAGCAGCACCCACCTGTAGCACGCGCTTCAGCAGGTATATCTCTCTGGTCACCCCCAAAACCAATTCTTCCTTTGGCCACCTCTCCTTCCAGTTCTGTGCTGCCAATGACTGGAACGAACTACAAAAATCTCTGAAACTGGAAACACTTATCTCCCTCACTAGCTTTAAGCACCAGCTCTCAGAGCAGCTCACAGATTACTGCACCTGCACATAGCCCATTTATAATTCATCCCAAACAGCTACCTCTTCCCCTACTGTATGTATTTATTTTGCTCCTTTGCACCCAATTATTTCTCTCTACTTTGAACATTCTTCTACTGCAAATCAACCATTCCAGTGTTTTATTTGCTATATTGTATTTACTTCACCACCATGGCCTTTTTTTTTGCCTTTACCTCCCTTACTCCCTCATTGTATATAGACTTATTTTTCTACTGTATTATTGACTGTATGTTTTACTCCATGTGTAACTCTGTGTTGTTGTTTGTGTCGAACTGCTTTGCTTTATCTTGGCCAGGTCGCAGTTGTACATGAGAACTTGTTCTCAACTTGCCTACCTGGTTAAATAAAGGTTAAATAAAAATAAAAAATTGACCATGTATGCTGTCTATATTAGCCATGTATACTACTGTCTATATTAACCACGTATACTGTCTATATTAGCCATGTATACTGTCTATATTAACCATGTATACTGTCTACTGTCTATATTAACCATGTATACTGTCTACTGTCTATATTAACCATGTATACTGTCTATATTAACCATGTATACTGTCTATATTAACCATGTATACTGTCTACTGTCTATATTAACCATGTATACTGTCTACTGTCTATATTAGCCATGAATACTGTCTATATTAACCATGTATACTGTCTATATTAACCATGTATACTGTCTATATTAACCATGTATACTGTCTATATTAACCATGTATACTGTCTATATTAACCATGTATACTGTATACTGTCTATATTAACCATGTATACTGTCTATATTAACCACGTATACTGTCTATATTAACCATGTATACTGTATACTGTCTATATTAACCATGTATACTGTCTATATTAACCATGTATACTGTCTATATTAACCATACTGTCTATATTAACCACGTATACTGTCTATATTAACCATACTGTCTATATTAACCATACTGTCTATATTAACCATGTATACTGCCTATATTAACCATGTATACTGTCTATATTAACCATACTGCCTATATTAACCACGTATACTGTCTATACTAACAATGTATACTGTATACTGTCTATATTAACCATGTATACTGTATACTGTCTATATTAGCCATGAATACTGTCTATATTAGCCATGAATACTGTCTACTGTCTATATTAACCATGAATACTGTCTATATTAACCATGTATACTGTATACTGTCTATATTAACCATGTATACTGTCTATATTAACCATGTATACTGTCTATATTAACTATGTATACTGTATACTGTCTACTGTCTATATTAACCATGTATACTGTCTATATTAACCATGTATACTGTCTATATTAACCATGTATACTGTCTATATTAATGTATAGTGTCTATATTAACCATGTATAGTCTATATTAACCATACTGTCTATATTAACCATGTATACTGTCTATATTAACCATGTATACTGTCTATATTAACCATGTATACTGTCTATATTAACCATGTATACTGTCTATATTAACCATGTATACTGTTTATATTGCTGCAAGTCAACATCTAAGTACTATGTATTTTTACAAAAATTGAATAACAAAAAGCATGAACACAAGGGGTTAAAAGCCTTTTCAATGTCAGCTATGAGTACCAGGCCTGGTTTCCCAGAGTTGTCATACTTTTCTATTGTTTTCAGTACCCGTCTTATTATCTCGTCCATAGGTAACATTGGATCGTTAATCCAGATTATTACCTTAGGCCACGATTCGGCAGTCTCATCCAGATCATCATGGTATTTGTAGTTCTTTATGATAGCCACATTAGCAGCTAGTTAGTATTACATGTTCGGGTGAGGGGGTAAATACAGATGAATATATAGATAAAAGTCACCTAGTCCTAGAGAGATTTACACGTTTACAACGTCACGTTAGGGTAAAGCCTAGACGAATCACAGCCCTTCTTTTAAGTGTTTCTACAAATCCCATATGCGAAAAACATTTATGGTGAAAAAGCATAATAATCCTTGTTTGACCTCTAGGTTTTATGGGTATTATGACTCATACTGTGGTACTCTATAAAAACAAAGCAGAGACGAATGAGATTTGAGATTATAAAAATATTAGCATAGCTTGAGAATAACACAACCAGGAATAGGTTGTAACTAAAATAACACTCAATTCATTATTATGACAACACTGTGTCCCAAAATAGCACCCTATTCCCTATATAGTGCACTACTTCTGATCACTGCTCATAGGGCTCTGATCGAAAGTAGTGCACCGTATATAGGGAATAGTGTATCTGGTTAGGGTAAGACTGGACTTCATACTCACATAATAACGTGTTAGTATGCCTCCTTGGAGCATCACATCAATATCCATGAAGAAATGTAATAAACCACATTTACATACAAGCTTACGTTGGGTCTATTCTGTTATTATCAATATTTACATAATGACCCTGGTATCAACAGATGGCATCAACCACAGTCCTCTATTTACATAATGATCTGGTATCAACAGAAGGTTATCAACCACAGTCCGGACTATTTGCATTGACCCCCCACCACCACCACAACCGTTGTTTTTACGCTGCTGCTACTTGCTGTTTCTTATCTGTGCAGTCACTGTAGCCCTACCTACATGTACATATTACCCAGACTAACCTGTACCCCATAGTCACTGTAGCCCTACCTACATGTACATATTACCCAGACTAACCTGTACCCCCATAGTCACTGTACCCCTACCTACATGTACATATTACCCAGACTAACCTGTACCCCCATAGTCACTGTACCCCTACCTACATGTACATATTACCCAGACTAACCTGTACCCCCATAGTCACTGTAGCCCTACCTACATGTACATATTACCCAGACTAACCTGTACCCCCATAGTCACTGTACCCCTACCTACATGTACATATTACCCAGACTAACCTGTACCCCCATAGTCACTGTACCCCTACCTACATGTACATATTACCCAGACTAACCTGTACCCCCATAGTCACTGTACCCCTACCTACATGTACATATTACCCAGACTAACCTGTACCCCATAGTCACTTTACCCCTACCTACATGTACATATTACCCAGACTAACCTGTACCCCCATAGTCACTGTACCCCTACCTACATGTACATATTACCCAGACTAACCTGTACCCCATAGTCACTTTACCCCTACCTACATGTACATATTACCCAGACTAACCTGTACCCCCATAGTCACTGTACCCCTACCTACATGTACATATTACCCAGACTAACCTGTACCCCATAGTCACTTTACCCCTACCTACATGTACATATTACCCAGACTAACCTGTACCCCCATAGTCACTGTACCCCTACCTACATGTACATATTACCCAGACTAACCTGTACCCCCATAGTCACTGTACCCCTACCTACATGTACATATTACCCAGACTAACCTGTACCCCTATAGTCACTGTACCCCTACCTACATGTACATATTACCCAGACTAACATGTACCCCCATAGTCACTGTACCCCTACCTACATGTACATATTACCCAGACTAACCTGTACCCCTATAGTCACTGTACCCCTACCTACATGTACATATTACCCAGACTAACCTGTACCCCTATAGTCACTGTACCCCTACCTACATGTACATATTACCCAGACTAACCTGTACCCCATAGTCACTTTACCCCTACCTACATGTACATATTACCCAGACTAACCTGTACCCCATAGTCACTGTACCCCTACCTACATGTACATATTACCCAGACTAACCTGTACCCCATAGTCACTTTACCCCTACCTACATGTACATATTACCCAGACTAACCTGTACCCCCATAGTCACTGTACCCCTACCTACATGTACATATTACCCAGACTAACCTGTACCCCATAGTCACTTTACCCCTACCTACATGTACATATTACCCAGACTAACCTGTACCCCTATAGTCACTGTACCCCTACCTACATGTACATATTACCCAGACTAACCTGTACCCCTATAGTCACTGTACCCCTACCTACATGTACATATTACCCAGACTAACCTGTACCCCCATAGTCACTTTACCCCTACCTACATGTACATATTACCCAGACTAACCTGTACCCCTACCTACATGTACATATTACCCAGACTAACCTGTACCCCTACCTACATGTACATATTACCCAGACTAACCTGTACCCCTACCTACATGTACATATTACCCAGACTAACCTGTACCCCTATAGTCACTGTACCCCTACCTACATGTACATATTACCCAGACTAACCTGTACCCCCATAGTCACTTTACCCCTACCTACATGTACATATTACCCAGACTAACCTGTACCCCATAGTCACTTTACCCCTACCTACATGTACATATTACCCAGACTAACCTGTACCCCCATAGTCACTGTACCCCTACCTACATGTACATATTACCCAGACTGCCCTGTACCCCCATAGTCACTGTACCCCTACCTACATGTACATATTACCCAGACTGCCCTGTACCCCCATAGTCACTGTACCCCTACCTACATGTACATATTACCCAGACTGCCCTGTACCCCCATAGTCACTGTACCCCTACCTACTGTACAAATTACCTCAACTAATCTGTATCCCCATAGTCACTGTACCCCTACCTACTGTACAAATTACCTCAACTAACCTGTACCCTCAACTAACTTTATTTTCTTGAAACTGCATTGTTGGTTAAGGGCTCGTCAGTAAGCCTTTCACGGTAAGGTCGACACCTGCTGTCTTCGCCGCATGTAAAAAAAATAACATTTGATATTGACAAAGCCTCAGTTCCAACATAAGGTATCTACCACAGTCCTCTTAAAATAACGATCTGGTATCTACCACAGTCCACTATTAAAATAACGATCTGGTATCTACATAAGGTATCGGCCACAGTCCTCTATTAAAATAACGGTCTGGTATCCACCACAGTCCTCTATTAAAATAACGGTCTGGTATCCACCACAGTCCTCTATTAAAATAACGGTCTGGTATCGGCCACAGTCCTCTATTAAAATAACGGTCTGGTATCGGCCACAGTCCTCTATTAAAATAACGGTCTGGTATCGGCCACAGTCCTCTATTAAAATAACGGTCTGGTATCGGCCACAGTCCTCTATTAAAATAACGGTCTGGTATCGGCCACAGTCCTCTATTAAAATAACGGTCTGGTATCTACCACAGTCCTCTATTAAAATAACGGTCTGGTATCGGCCACAGTCCTCTATTAAAATAACGGTCTGGTATCGGCCACAGTCCTCTATTAAAATAACGGTCTGGTATCGGCCACAGTCCTCTATTAAAATAACGATCTGGTATCTACCACAGTCCTCTATTAAAATAACGATCTTGTATCTACCACAGTCCTCTATTAAAATAATGATCTGGTATCTACCACAGTCCTCTATTAAAATAACGATCTTGTATCTACCACAGTCCTCTATTAAAATAATGATCTGGTATCTACCACAGTCCTCTATTAAAATAACGATCTGGTATCTACCACAGTCCTCTATTAAAATAATGATCTGGTATCTACCACAGTCCTCTATTAAAATAATGATCTGGTATCTACATAAGGTATCGGCCACAGTCCTTTGCACATTTGTGTGTTATTTAGGTTGTTTTATCCCTGGTCTACACACAATACCCCATTATGTCAAAGTATATATATTTTTAATGAAAACCTGAAATGTTTTGAGAAAAGTATTCAACCCCTTTCATGGCAAGCCTAAATAAGTTTCAGGAGTAAAAATGTGTTTAACAAGATTTTTGAATGACCTCATCTCTGTACACCACACACACAGATAATTGTAAGGTCCCTCAGTCGAGCAGTGAATTTCAAAGACAGATTCAACCACAAAGACCAAGAAGGTTTTCCAATGCCTCACAAAGAAGGGCACCTATTGGTAGATGGGGTAAAAATAAAATAAAAAGCAGACATTGAATATCCCATTGAACATTGTGAAGTTACTTATTACACTTTGGATGGTGTATCAATACACCCAGTTACCACAAAGACACAGGCGTCATTCATAACTCAGTTGCCGGAGAGAAAGGAAACCGATCAGGGATTTCACCATGAGGCCAATGGTGACTTCAAAACAGTTACAGAGTTTAATGGCTGTGATAGGAGAAAACTGAGGATGGGATCAACAACATTGTAGTTACTCCACAATACTAATCTAAATTACAGAGTGAAAAGAAATAAGCCTGTACAGCATAAAAATAATCCAAAACATGCTTCCTGTTTGCAATAAAGCACTAAAGTAAAACTGCAAAAAAATGTGAAGATATGTCAAAAATGTAGTCTATTTCAGAAGAACAGAATAACATACTCTGAGTTGTCCTGATGTTAGGTCCTGATCTGACTATGCCAAATGGCTGTGGGCTACACGAGTTAATTTAACAGACAGGATTTGCTTTCCGTGGCATTATTTTGTATTATTTTATAGTATGAATAATACAATTGAATATAGCTGAATAAAATAGAAAGGATATTTCCTCCAAACGATTTCCAAGGAAGTGCAAATATGCAACTATTCTATGTTGAGCGGTTAACAAAAAAACAGGGCATCCCATAAGCTTAATTTAGAGTTATGAATCGTTGTTATACAAATGTTGGGCTATATGTTTTGATTTTTAATACATTCTAAGTCTCTAGTGACGATTTGAAAAAAAAGTCTCATGAAAGGCATGAGCTCTGCTCTGTTTCTTGTGCAGGCTGCACACACTTCATCAGTCTCTCATTCACTATTTGACAAGCACTTAATTGTATTCTCACCATTTCCTGGTGGCAACACGCATAATGCCGACTAAAAAAGGACATGTCTTTTGAGGCCAAAGTAGCCGTTGTACCTTTCGGCTGAATATAATATTCATAATTCCCTTCTACCGGCTGCCACGCTCTGTTGCACCTCTCACTGACATGGCTCTCTCAGATACCTTAATTCTTAATGGCCAATGCCCGTCACATGATCGGGTTCTTCTCACAAGCATCTCCGCTAAGTAGTAGGCTAAAAGTGAAGACAGACACATCGCGTCCCTGTTACGGAATTCCGAGGCTCGTGTTGAAGAAGTTAGAGGAACTGTCCACATTGACTTTTCGTCATCCAACAAGATGTGTAGGCCTAACGAAATGCAAAAGCACTATCCCCCCCGATGATACAAAATCAAGAAATATATAAAACATAAGTCTGGGACAGATATGGGATGCGATAGAGCACAAATTAATACAAATACAAAATAAAAAAAACTTGTTATAGCGTTATTGTGTCATTGTGGCTGATGCAACAGATCAGAACGCTTAGCTTCAAAATGTTGAGAAACAAATTATTTCCAAATAAACAGGGATGCGCACACGGCAGATTTATGTTTCAAAATGCAATCAATTAGCGAGAAAACACTCTTCCCAAAAGTGTACCACAAAAGCGATTATACATTATCTTCCCCAAAACTTGAAACTCACGTGCCGCCTATGTGCGCCAGTTAGGCTCTACACCGATTGTAGAGTTACTTGGCCAATTTAGTGGATACAAACCTTATCAAAACATATAGGTGTATGGGCTATGCATACTGTAAGCTATAGACAACAAACACAGTTGCATTTTATCGATGGCATTTTGAATGCGCAGAGATACCGTGACGAGATCCTGAGGCCCATTGTCATGCCATTCGTCCAGCGACATCATTTCAGCATGATAATGCACGGCTGATGTCGCAAGGATTTGTTAAAATTTCCTTGAAGCTGAAAATGTCCCAGTTCTTCCATGGCCTGCATACTCACCAAACATGTCACCCATTGAGCATGTTTGGGATGCTCTGGATCAACGTGTATGACAGGGTGTTCCAGTTCCCGCCAATATCCTCCAACTTCACAAAAAGGAGTGGGACAACATTCCACAGGCCACAATCAACAGCCCGATCATCTCTATGCAAAGGAGATGTCTGCATGAGGCAAATTCTGGTCACACCAGATATGGACCCAACTTTCTTTTTTTTTTTTAAAGGTATCTGTGACCAAAATATGTAAATCTGTATTGCCAGTAATGTAAAAATTGATAGATCATAGATTAGGGCCTAATTAATTAATTTCAATTGACTGGATTTCCTTATATGAACTGTAACTCAGTAAAACCTTAGAATTTTTTGTTGTTGTTCAGTTTAATTTCAATTTATTTTCCTTCCTCTATTACTACTAGGGATAGACCAAATGGGGCAGTTCGAATCTAATCTTATAGCCATACCAACGCTATCAATATCAACCATCAGACAGGGCCTGCAACTGCCTATTGAACATTGTTTGAGTTGGAGACTCCATGTTACTTTAAACAGGACGTTGTTGACGCATTTGAACGTTTGGAGCCTACTTCCTCAAAGCCAACTGATTGATCTTATTTTAACGAATACACTATTGAAAACGTGTTTCCTCTAGGGTCTTCGCCCAATATATTATTGACCATTGCCCAGCTGTTTGTGTTAGAGATGTGAGAATACACAATTCTAAGCCTTGTGTCATCACAAAGAGGGGCGGGCAGGGTAGCCTAGTGGTTGGAACGTTGGACTAGTAACCGAAAGGTTGCAAGATAGAATCACAGAGCTGACAAGGTAAAAATATGTCGTTCTGCCCCCTGAACAGGCAGTTAACCCACTGTTCCTAGGCCGTCATTGAAAATAAGAATTTGTTCATAACTGACTTGCCTAGTTAAATAAAGGTAAAAAAATATATTTTTATAAACAAATTTAAAAAAGTGGGACTTTAAACACATCAGTGAAGAGGCTTTTTTTTCTTCTTTAGATGATCTTTACTTTAGTGACCTTGATTGTATCTCAGCTATCCCTGAACATGATTTAGCTTTTAGCCATTTTGGAGATGTCTTCGATGCTATTGTGGATCCATTGAATGCCTGGTACACTCCAGAATTATCAGAAGTCATTCATAAAAAGAGATGATGCTTGGGTCAAGGCCAGGAACACAGGCTTAGTCCCAGACTGGCAAGCTTTGAAGCAACTGAGGAATCATTGTGTGAAACCAAAATCAGAAAGGCTAAATCAGATTATTACGTAAACTCTCTTTCGGATTGTAATGAGAACCCGGCTAAATTCTAGAAGAAAAAAAATAAATAATGTGTTCTTACTTCTTCCTCTCTGACACAACAAATTAATTCCGACACAAGACTCATTACACGAAAAAATATGCCATCACTGATGCATTTAATTACCATTTAATTTTTTCTTATCATTATTATTATTTCAGCAGGCTCTCTTTCAAATAATTTCTACGTTTATTCACAATGGATATTGGGCTGGATGCGGATAGGGAAAACTTGCTGAATGATGAGAGAAATTATAGTCAAGGCTTTGATTTTAGGCTATTCACAGAAGAAAAAAAATAAGCCCTTGACGCTTTGCTAACAACGAGAAATCCAGAAGGGCCGACCAATTGGATCCTGGTGTTCAGCGCCCACCATGGTTGGCTCAATAACACACTTTTAAATTATTATTATTTTTAATATTGTTATCAGGAAATATTCAAAAAAATATGGAAATGAGCTGTTGTGCTGCCGCTCCACAAGGACAGGGATAGTAGTGATCTTAAATCACCATCGACCCATTTCAAGGCTTCCTTGTCCAGAAAAGATTCTAGAATCCTGGTAAAATGTATCAACTTTGTTTGTTTTTTTAAATCTGAGAAATGAATGCAAACCAAATCTGGGTTTAGGCCTGGACATCCAATCATTGTCTAGGCCTGGACATCCAATCAGTGTCTAGGCCTGGACATCCAATCAGGGTCTAGTCCTGGACATCCAATCAGTGTCTAGGCCTGGACATCCAATCAGGGTCTAGGCCTGGACATCCAATCAGGGTCTAGTCCTGGACATCCAATCAGGGTCTAGGCCTGGACATCCAATCAGTGTCTAGGCCTGGACATCCAATCAGGGTCTAGGCCTGGACATCCAATCAGGGTCTAGTCCTGGACATCCAATCAGTGTCTAGGCCTGGACATCCAATCAGGGTCTAGTCCTGGACATCCAATCAGGGTCTAGTCCTGGACATCCAATCAGTGTCTAGGCCTGGACATCCAATCAGGGTCTAGTCCTGGGCATAGCACTATTACAGCAACCACTTTAGTTGTTAATGATCTAGGTCTGAGCGCTGACACCTGTTCATGGTTATCTTTGTGACAGAACTCAGGCCATCGTGATTGATTGGGTTAAGTCCACATGTCTTGAAGTACATAAAAGGTGTTCCGCAGGGGACGATACTCGGACCTGTTCATTTCACTATTTATATTAATGCTGTTGGTCAATCTGTAAAAAAAATATACATTTCATCTATATGTAAATAATACTATTATGTACGCAATTTCCCCAACTTGCTGTCACAAGGAAACAGTCCGATTTTGCAGTTGTGCAGGAAGTCCTTACTGGTTTAAAACGTGTCTCAGATGGATGACATCTTCAATCATCGGATAGTTCTAGAAATCAAACGATTCCCTGAATACTTCGGTATTTGGATTGACAATGATTTATCGTAAAAAAAAAATTTTTTAAATTCAACATACGACTAAGCTTGTTAAGAAACAAAGATTTTAAAAGTGGGATTTTTTTGTTTTGTTTTACAGAAACAGATCGTCTCTGTTGTCAGCAGGAAGCAGATTGCGCAGTCAACCTTTCTACCAGTTCTCAATTATGGTGATACTAAACGCCAAAGTGCAGCTGCTTCTACTCTTAAACCCATTTTTCTTAGCACCCTTTGCTTTATCAAAGGAAATCAATCAAATCAAATGTATTTATAAAGCCCTTCTTACATCAGCTGATATCACAAAACCCCCAAACAACAAGCAATGCAGGTGTTGGTAAACTTTAATTATTCATCACTGTGTTCTTTACCAAAAGGTTGGCTGGACCTCTGAAGTCACATCATTACACTCTTTTGTCAAAGCCCTGCTCCACAAGCTTCCCGACTCACAGGGTTGGTTAACTCTGGAGACGCCGTTGGTGTCTAGAAAGTTAGGTAGATATAAGCCTTTCGTTTCTCTGCGCAATGCACTTTAAAATTGGAGGAATTGGTGACTCTAGGGCATTTCAGATGGTTGTCTCAGAGAAAACTTTTTACTGAAGAATGTGTCTGTTTTATGTCTGTGTTTTGCTTTCCGTGTATTGTGTATAACAACGTGTATTTAAATGTTTGTATGAATGTGTTTATGGTATTCTGATGTGTATTGTGGTGCTTCATAGGGCTAATCTAGAAAAGACACCTTGGTCTCAGCATTGACTCCCTGTCTAAATAAAGACACCTTGGTCTCAGCATTGACTCCCTGTCTAAAAAAAGACACCTTGGTCTCAGCATTGACTCCCTGTCTAAATAAAGACACCTTGGTCTCAGCATTGACACCCTGTCTAAATAAAGACTCCCTGTCTAAATAAAGACTCCCTGTCTAAATAAAGACACCCTGGTCTCAGCATTGACTCACTGTCTAAATAAAGACACCTTGGTCTCAGCATTGACTCCCTGTCTAAATAAAGACTCCCTGTCTAAATAAAGACACCCTGGTCTCAGCATTCACTTCCTGTCAAAATAAAGACACCTTGGTCTCAGCATTGACTCCCTGTCTAAATAAAGACACCTTGGTCTCAGCATTGACTCCCTGTCTAAATAAAGACACCTTGGTCTCAGTATTGACTCCCTGTCTAAATAAAGACACCTTGGTCTCAGCATTGACACCCTGTCTAAATAAAGACACCCTGTCTAAATAAAGACACCCTGGTCTCAGCATTGACTCCCTGTCTAAATAAAGACTCCCTGTCTAAATAAAGACACCATGGTCTCAGCATTGACTCCCTGTCTAAATAAAGACACCTTGGTCTCAGCATTGACTCCCTGTCTAAATAAAGACTCCCTGTCTAAATAAAGACACCCTGGTCTCAGCATTCACTTCCTGTCAAAATAAAGACACCTTGGTCTCAGCATTGACTCCCTGTCTAAATAAAGACTCCCTGTCTAAATAAAGACACCCTGGTCTCAGCATTCACTTCCTGTCAAAATAAAGACACCTTGGTCTCAGCATTGACTCCCTGTCTAAATAAAGACACCTTGGTCTCAGCATCGACTCCCTGTCTAAATAAAGACACCCTGGTCTCAGCATTCACTTCCTGTCTAAATAAAGACACTCTGGTCTCAGCATTCACTTCCTGTCAAAATAAAGACACCTTGGTCTCGGCATCGACCCCCTGTCTAAATAAAGACACCCTGTCTAAATAAAGACACCCTGGTCTCAGCATTCACTTCCTGTCTAAATAAAGACACCTTGGTCTCAGCATCGACTCCCTGTCTAAATAAAGACACCATGGTCTCAGCATTGACACCCTGCCTAAATAAAGACTCCCTGTCTAAATAAAGACACCCTGTCTAAATAAAGACACCCTGGTCTCAGCATTGACTCCCTGTCTAAATAAAGACTCCCTGTCTAAATAAAGACACCCTGGTCTCAGCATTGACTCCCTGTCTAAATAAAGACACCTTGGTCTCAGCATTGACTCCCTGTCTAAATAAAGACTCCCTGTCTAAATAAAGACACCCTGGTCTCAGCATTCACTTCCTGTCAAAATAAAGACACCTTGGTCTCAGCATTGACTCCCTGTCTAAATAAAGACACCTTGGTCTCAGCATTGACTCCCTGTCTAAAAAAAGACACCTTGGTCTCAGCATTGACTCCCTGTCTAAATAAAGACACCTTGGTCTCAGCATTGACTCCCTGTCTAAATAAAGACACCTTGTTCTCAGCATTGACACCCTGTCTAAATAAAGACTCCCTGTCTAAATAAAGACACCCTGTCTAAATAAAGACACCCTGGTCTCAGCATTGACTCCCTGTCTAAATAAAGACTCCCTGTCTAAATAAAGACACCCTGGTCTCAGCATTCACTTCCTGTCAAAATAAAGACACCTTGGTCTCAGCATTGACTCCCTGTCTAAATAAAGACTCCCTGTCTAAATAAAGACACCCTGGTCTCAGCATTCACTTCCTGTCAAAATAAAGACACCTTGGTCTCAACATTGACTCCCTGTCTAAATAAAGACACCTTGGTCTCAGCATCGACTCCCTGTCTAAATAAAGACACCCTGGTCTCAGCATTCACTTCCTGTCTAAATAAAGACACTCTGGTCTCAGCATTCACTTCCTGTCAAAATAAAGACACCTTGGTCTCGGCATCGACCCCTGTCTAAATAAAGACACCCTGTCTAAATAAAGACACCCTGGTCTCAGCATTCACTTCCTGTCTAAATAAAGACACCTTGGTCTCAGCATGGACTCCCTGTCTAAATAAAGACACCTTGGTCTCAGCATGGACTCCCTGTCTAAATAAAGACACCTTGGTCTCAGCATGGACTCCCTGTCTAAATAAAGACACCTTGGTCTCAGCATGGACTCCCTGTCTAAATAAAGACACCTTGGTCTCAGCATGGACTCCCTGTCTAAATAAAGACACCTTGGTCTCGGCATCGACTCCTGTCTAAATAAAGACACCTTGGTCTCAGCATTGACTTCCTGTCTAAATAAAGACACCTTGGTCTCAGCATCGACTTCCTGTCTAAATAAAGACACCTTGGTCTCAGCATCGACTTCCTGTCTAAATAAAGACACCTTGGTCTCAGCATTGACTCCCTGTCTAAATAAAGACACCTTGGTCTCAGTATTGACTTCCTGTCTAAATAAAGACACCTTGGTCTCAGCATCGACTTCCTGTCTAAATAAAAGTTAAATAAAACATTTAAAACAACCAGCTTGAAGAATTAGAAAAATAATATTGTACAATCCAAGTGTGCAAAGCTCTTAGAGACTTACCCAGAAAGACTCTCAGCTGTAATCGCTGCCTAAGGTGATTGTAACATGTATTGACTTGGGGTTGAATACTTATGTAATTAAAAAACATATGTGTTTCATTTTTCATAAATTTTTAATAAAAAAAAGTTAGGATTTTTCTTCCACTTTGACATTAAAAATATTATGTGTAGATTGTTGACAAAAAAAAAGTACAATTAAAACCATTTTAATCCCACCTTGTAACAAATCAAGTTATTGTTGTCATCAGTGTGGACGAGAAGACGGAAGACTCACCTGCTGTCTGAGCTGGGTTGATGCCGATACCGTCTGTCATGAGCACAGAGAGAAAAGGGATTAGCATAAATAGCAATACATGAATGAATAAAACACCAAAACATGAATAAATAAAACTAAGAATTAAACATGCAAAAGAGTGGTTGAGAGAGAGGGGGGGGGTCTGATGAGTAAGACTGACCACATAAGTTCACATGGTAACGCTGCTGCACTAGGCACAACGAAAACAACCACATTTAACAGTATGTGTTACATAGACAGACATCTTTTTTTTGTCAGAGATATTATAGGATACTGAAAAAGCACAGCCCCCCCTTTTCTGATTTTCTCTACTTTTACATATTATTGATACTGAATGTTATCAGATCTTCAACCAAAACCCACATTTTAGATTAAAAGGTAACCCAAGTTCACAAACACCCAAATCCCCTGTGTGAAAAAAAATGATTGCCCCTTTACACTCAATAACTGGTTGTGCCACCTTTAGCTGCAATGACTCCAACCAACCACTTCCTGTAGTTGTCGATCAGTCTCTCACGTCGCTGTGGAGGAATTTTGGCCCCCTCTTCCATACAGAACTGCTTTAACTCAGTGACAATTGTGGGTTTTCAAGCCTGAACTGCTCGTTTCAAGTCCTGCCACAACACCTCAATTGGGATTAGGTCTAGACTTTGAGTAGGCCAATCCAGAACTTCAAATTTGTTTATTTTTAACCATTTTCACTTAGACTTGATTGTGTGTTTTAGATCATTGTCTTGCCGCATGACTCAGCTGTTTCAGCTTCAGCTCATAGATGGATAGGGAGTTAGGGCCTTTAGGCCTGACATTCTCCTTTAGAATGACCTAATAGAACCTAATGGTTCGTTCTATTAAGGCAAGTCGTCCAGGTCCTGAGGCAGCAAAGCATCCCCAAACCATCACACTACCACCACCATGCTTGACCGTTGGTATGAGGTTCTTAATGTGGAAGGCAGTGTTTGGTTTTCGCCAGAAATGATGGGACCCACTGACACAATGTAACAGAATCACCTGTTGCTAATTATACTGACACAATGTAACAGACTCATCTGTTTCTAATAAGACTGACACAATGTAACAGACTCATCTGTTTCTAATTATACTGACACAATGTAACAGACTCATCTGTTTCTAATAAGACTGACACAATGTAACAGACTCACCTGTTTCTAATAAGACTGACACAATGTAACAGAATCACCTGTTTCTAATTATACTGACACAATGTAACAGACTCATCTGTTTCTAATAAGACTGACACAATGTAACAGACTCACCTGTTTCTAATAAGACTGACACAATGTAACAGACTCACCTGTTTCTAATAAGACCGACACAATGTAACAGACTCACCTGTTTCTAATAAGACTGACACAATGTAACAGAATCACCTGTTTCTAATTATACTGACACAATGTAACAGACTCATCTGTTTCTAATAAGACTGACACAATGTAACAGACTCACCTGTTTCTAATAAGACTGACACAATGTAACAGACTCACCTGTTTCTAATAAGACCGACACAATGTAACAGACTCACCTGTTTCTAATAAGACTGACACAATGTAACAGACTCACCGTTAGTAATGATGGCACTGGTGGCTGCTGGTACTTTGAACTGTGAGAGGAAACAGACAGAATGATCATGCTATACACCTGCCTCTCAGTAGTCCAGGGGTGTTCAGACCTCTCCTCCGTGACCCCCAACCGTTCCATGCATTTGATCTATTCCAGACCGAGCCCACCTGATTCATCTTGTCAACTCATCCTCAACCCCATGACTAAGGTGAATCAGGTTAACTATTTCAGGGCTACAACAAATGTGTGACATGTCTACGGGTCCCTGTGAAGAGGTTTGAAAACCACGGAAGGACAGCCAGGTGAGAGGGGACTTGGGTTTACATGCTCACAGGGAGAGAGGGGAGTTGGGCTCACAGGGAGAGAGGGGAGTTGGGCTCACAGGGAGAGAGGGGAGTTGGGCTCACAGGGAGAGAGGGGAGTTGGGCCCACAGGGAGAGAGGGGAGTTGGGCCCACAGGGAGAGAGGGGAGTTGGGCCCACAGGGAGAGAGGGGAGTTGGGCCCACAGGGAGAGAGGGGAGTTGGGCCCACAGGGAGAGAGGGGAGTTGGGCCCACAGGGAGAGAGGGGAGTTGGGCCCACAGGGAGAGAGGGGAGTTGGGCCCACAGGGAGAGAGGGGAGTTGGGCCCACAGGGAGAGAGGGGAGTTGGGCCCACAGGGAGAGAAAGGAGTTGTGCTCACAGGGAGAGAAAGGAGTTGGGCTCACAGGGAGAGAAAGGAGTTGGGCTCACAGGGAGAGAAAGGAGTTGGGCTCACAGGGAGAGAAAGGAGTTGGGCTCACAGGGAGAGAAAGGAGTTGGGCTCACAGGGAGAGAAAGGAGTTGGGCTCACAGGGAGAGAAAGGAGTTGGGCTCACAGGGAGAGAAAGGAGTTGGGCTCACAGGGAGAGAAAGGAGTTGGGCTCACAGGGAGAGACAATGTGATTTTGAAAACTGTGTGAAACCTGAACATTTCACTTCGTATTATAAGGCAAGTCTTACCTTGCTTCAAAGTAGCCTAGACAAAATCTGTTTCTATAAACGTGGAGTCGTGGAATTATTTTATAAAGAAAAGATAGATAAAGATAAGATATGCCATTGAAACTAGTAGCCTTTTTCGCTCATGTTCTATTATCTATTGTTCTATTGGGTTTCAAAACCCTAGTCATATTAGCATCCCACGCTAGTTGATGATAATCCTAGTCATATTAGCATCCCATGCTAGTTGATGATAATCCTAGTCATATTAGCATCCCATGCTAGTTGATGATAATCCTAGTCATATTAGCATCCCATGCTAGTTGATGATAATCCTAGTCATATTAGCATCCCATGCTAGTTGATGATAATCCTAGTCATATTGGCATCCCATGCTAGTTGATGACAATCCTAGTCATATTAGCATCCCATGCTAGTTGATGATAATCTTAGTCATATTTCAATCCCATGCTAGTTGAATTAGGCAATTGATTTTTCCGCACAGAATGACAAGCTGACAAAACAGAATAGGTACATTTTCTAGCATGGAGGAATAGTAGACTGACATAGTTGAGTGGTTTTGCTGTTCGTTACTCATCTTGTTGGTTGTGGAAAAAAAAGTAAATGTTGATAGTTTTTCTAAAACATCTTCAAAATGTGTTTCATCGGAATGCATTAAGGACCACACGCCGTTGCATCCTCGACTTGAATGTTCTGTTAAGACGAATGACCTTCATCTCGATGTCATGTCTATCATTCTGATCACAGTGGGTGGACTCCCTAATCAGGTTACACACCTAATGCATATGGGTACGGTACATTTCTCAAATGTCTGATCAATTCAAAAGTTTCCGGTCAAATGTCCGGCCCTACATTTTCCTAAAAGGAAACGGTGGCGGCGCACACACACACACACACACACACACACACACACACACACCACAAAAGTCATCAAAGGAGAAGGGAGGGGAAGCTAATCATTAATGAAAGATTCCGCTATCTATGAGAAACAGCCTGAAGGCAAAAATACTAATAATTGAGATTCCGTTCGCAGGAGAGAAAAGAAAACTATCAAAATCAGCCTCAGCGTTCTAAGAACATAATTGGCTCTGTGAGGATTCTACTTTGCTTAAAGAGGACAAAGCATATAGCAGCAGAAACAGCCATCACTCATGTCTGCTTGAATCATGATGGTGGCTCATGAGTTTTCTATGGGGTTATAGAGCAACACATCTCAAGAGACTGCACCTGTTATTGTCACACAGAGAGACAGAGGAGATGCCACTAGTCTGAAGTCAGGGAGATAAGGATGGCTAAGCGAGCACGGAGCAGCACGGGCATTCTAAATCAATCACAGATGAGCAGGAGAATGAGGAGAGAAAGAGAAACGTATTATGTAGCTGGGAATGGACAATGGACAATGGGTTGAAGAGGGAGGGTAGGAAAGATACAAATGAATTACTGCTACTCTCAAAGCATTACCCATCTGCCTCATTTCATCTTTAGGCTATTCACTCTGTCCATTATTTGGATGATGATTATTGTAATAGGTTGCATTCATAAATCTAAATATTAAAAGGGAAGGGATCCATTGATTCAAGAAAGTCTGATCGGTATTCGGCAAGACATAAACGATGGTCCTCTCCCAGCTTACCATCTACTAGAAATAGGTTATTGACTTAATATCATGTGGAATGACAGTTCCAGCTACGGAAGCAGGCAGGGTGGGACCAGGCTAAACAGAGAGGAAATGCTCAAGCCTGGTATCTATATTGTATATTGTGTATTGTTTCCATGTCATACATGTAAGAGAGGAGACCGAGGAGAGACTCATAACCTTACCTGTACTAGAGGTGCTGTATCTAATCTTTGATAGTCACCATGCAACAGAGGAGGTCCCCATACTGTAGGCAAAGCCTACAGCAAAGCCTATGTGCTGTAGCCAACTCTAGTATTATATCATTGCTATGCCATACATGTATGAGAGACTGAGGAGACTCAACCCTCACATCCATACATGTATAAGAGACTGAAGAGAGACTCAATCCTCACATCCATACATGTATGAAAGGAGACTGAGGAGAGACTCAATCCTCACATCCATACATGTATGAGAGGAGACTGAGGAGAGACTCAAGCCTCACATCCATACATGTATGAAAGGAGACTGAGGAGAGACTCAATCCTCACATCCATACATGTATGAGAGGAGACTGAGGAGAGACTCAAGCCTCACATCCATACATGTATGAAAGGAGACTGAAGAGAGACTCAATCCTCATATCCATACTCTGTGCTTTTGTTCCTCTTTTTTTTTTGGGGGGGGGGGGGGGGCTACATCTTGTAAAGTTGGTTTTGACCCCTTAAAAATGCTTTCACTTGACTTGTTGTATTATAGCCAACTACTAGTATTTGTGTTGCTGCAATACCCAGTATGAGATTAACTGACCTCCTCCGCTGCAAACTTCAACACGGCTGTAAACGGCGTGCTCTCTGGGACGCTGAGTCTGAAACAAGAAATACACATCACTCCAACTCTCTGCTCTCCATGGAACGAACCCCCCCTTTCAATATTTCCTTTCCTCTCCCTTCCCTTTATCTTCCACGTGTAATCAGTAAGGAAAGGCTTCATATGCCAATTTGCTGTGGCGCTGCAGAGTCCCTGTTCTGTGTTGATTGTTCAACTACGACGTCCCATTTCATAAAGTGCAAAAACAGCCAGTCATCGAGGTAAGTGGTGACGTGTGGTAAACTGGCTGAAAGCCTGGAACACATAGGCTAGCTAGTTAGCAATGTTGTGATTAAACGTTATTTGGAAATGTCTGCAAACACATTGCAAGAGGTTTATGTTATGCCAAGATACTAAGCAAATGACAGTGCTAATGGCAACAACGAACGCATCGGCAAAACTGACAACGGTCATAGTGAATTGGCATGCTAGCTAACTTGCTGGCCAGTGACAGCTGTGTTATGGTTCAAAGGAACAACATGCTTCCAAGAGGTAGCAGCTAGCCAGCTAGCATCTTGCAATTAGCTTCTACTAGTAGCTAGATAGCTTCAATACTTAGCTAGCTGCAGACGAATATAATGAAGATCACAGCTAGCTGAACAAGCTACATGCATGGGTGTGACGGTAAGCATCAGTATTCATTGATGTTTTTAGCTAACGTTTATGCTGATCTGTCACTTACACTTTGTAGGGTAGCCGGGGATCCGACGTCAGAGTGATTTTAAACGTGACTTTAGACCTGATGGAGGAAACAAACACAGTTATCATCACACTGCTTTTTGCTAAATAATAGTAATTTATTAAATGTGTATTATAGGACAGAATGAGAGGTAAACGTACATGTTCTTGGTGACTGTGGTCTCTACTCCACACCGTTAACGTAGACCCGGAAGTCAGAAGGACTCAGCGGACACGTCATCAGTTCGATAAGGTTTTAGCAGCCTCGCCGAATGAGTTTGATGTTGTTTTTAATAGAAATACTTAAAAAAATAGTGTTCAATTAATTTAATGAATAGTACAGTCTTGAAACAAGTAACAAAACAGAAAAAGTTGTGCTATTAAAAGATAGGCGACTTTGACAGCGTGCTTGTCAATTTACCGTAACATACGACCACATGCGCACACCTATTTGTACAAATCCCAAGTGACTGATGATGTATTTGTTTGAAGAATCAACTATTAATATACCATTACTATATACAGAAAATATAGGATAGCGATAACTTTTTTCCATGACATTACACTAGAAGTAAAGTGTGCAGTGATTTGCAGAATGTATGTTGCCTTGCTCTCATGCATGTATAAAGTAGTCTCATGCATTTATAAGGTCAAAATGTACAGTGCATTCATAAAGTATTCACACCCCCTTAACCTTTTCCACATTTTGTTGTTACAGCCTGAATTTAAAATAGATTAGATTGAGATGTTGTGTCACTGGCCTACACACTATACCCCCTTAAGGGGTGAGAATACTTTCAGAAGGTGCTGTACATTCCCTTGCTCTCATTCATTTATAAGGTTATTGATTAATTGATAAAAAAATCCCCAATAGCCTTTTCCTCTACAATGTGCTGAGGTTTGCTCTCTGGAGCAGATAGGTCAGTGCAATAGGCAGTAATGCATCCTTCTTCAGCTAAACATGTCAAAGTATGATGGTGCCTAATGGTATAGATGTTTGTAGTGCACTACGTTTGACCAGGGCCCATGACAAGTAGTGCACTATGTAGGGCAGGGGTCTCCAACCAATGATGGATGTAAACCCTGGATAGCTGATGCTGTGTATTGACAATTGAGAGGAAGCCACCGGGCGGCCATGTTGTCTCTCCCCACTAGGAGCAGTCTATAGGAATGAATGGAATTCTACACTATTTCATTTAAATGTTTGAAGGACAAAATTACATGTATTTAAAATAAGATTTTGTTGTTGTAGAGGGGACAGTAACATCAGTACCCTTAAAAACAAAAAAAAAGACTTTGAGGAAAATGGTTTTGTCGGTCGTTTAGGGTTTATACCAGTTAGGGGAAGTGATGAGTGATGAGCTCTACAGCAGAGTCTCACATCTCAATCGCTGGTTGAAAACTGTTTTCTGCCTCTCCCAAACGATAGAATTTGTAGATAATTGGCCCTCTTTCTGGGACACCCACAAACAGGACCATTCCTGGCCTGTTGAGGTTGACGGACTCCATCCTAGCATGAGGGGTGCTCTCATCTCCTCTACGAACATAGACTGGGCTCTAACTCCCCTAGCTCAACAATGAGAGGGTGCAGGCCAGGCAGCAGGCTGTTAGCCAGCCTGACAGCTTAGTGGAGTTCACTAGCACAGTGTGCCACTAGCATAGTCAGTGTAGTCAGCTCAGCTATCCCCATCTGTGCCTCGACCTAGGTTGGGCAAAACTAAACATGGCGGTGTTCACTTTAGCAATCTCACTGGAATAAAGACCTCCTACATTCCTGCCATTATTGAAAGAGATCGTGATACCTCACATCTAAAAATAGGGCTATTTAATGTTAGAACCCTCACTTCCAAGGCAGTTATAGTCAATGAACTAATCACTGATCATAATCTTGATGTGATTGGCCTGACTGAAACATGGCTTAAGGCTGATGAATTTACTGTGTTAAATGAGGCCTTACTTCTTGGTTACACTAGTGACCATATCCCCCGAGCGTCCCCAGGAGGTGTTGCTAACATTTACGATAGCAAATTTCAATTTCCAAAAAACCCTAATATTTTCATCTTTTGAACTTCTAGTCAGGAAATCTGTGCAGCCTACTCAATCTCTTTTTAAAGCTACTGTTTACAGGCCTCCTGGGCCGTATACAGCGTGTCTCACTGAGTTCCCTGAATTCCCATTGGACCTTGTAGTCATGGCAGATTATATTCTAATTGTTGGTGACTTTAATATCCACATGGAAAAGTCCACAGACCAACTCCAAAAGGCTTTTAGAACCATCATCGACTCAGTGGGTTTTGTCCAACATGTCTCTGGACCTACTCACTGCCACAGTCATACTCTGGACCTAGTTTTGTCCCGTAGAACAAATGTTGTGGATCAGACCACCATTTTATTACGTTTGCAATCGCAACAAATAATCTGCTCAGACCCAAACCAAGGATAATCAAATGTCTAGCTTGGAAAGACAGTACCGTGCCGCATCGAAGAGCCCTTACTGCTGCTCGATCATCCTATTTTTCCAACTTAATTGAGGAAAATAAGAACAATCCCAAATGTATTTTTGATACTGTCGCAAAGCTAACTAAAATCCAACATTCCCCAAGAGAGGATGGCTTTCACTTCAGCAGTGATAAATTCATGAACTTCTTTGAGGAAAATATCATTAGAAAGCAAATCACGGACTCCTCTTTAAATCTGCGTATTCCTCCAAAGCTCAGTTGTCCTGAGTCTGCACAACTCTGCCAGGACCTATGATCAAGAGAGACGCTCAAGTGTTTTAGTATTATATTTCTGAAAATAATCATGGCCTCTAAACCTTCAAGCTGCATACTGGACCTTATTCCAACTAAACTACTGAAAGAGCTGCTTCCTGTGCTTGGCCCTCCTATGTTGAACATAATAAACGGCTCTCTATCCACCAGATGTGTACCAAACTCACTAAAAGTGTCAGTAATAAGGCCTCTCTTGAAAAAAACCTTGACCCAGAAAATAGTCCTGCCGTACCTACACGTACGCTACGGTCACAAGACGCTCTTTACTGTCCCTAGAACTTCTTTGGAAACAGCTGGAAGCTTTCTCCTGCATTTTTGTGGAACGGTTCTGCCGACCCATGTGAGAGACGCACACTCGGTCTCAACCTTTAAGTCTTTACTGAAGACTCATCACTTCAGTAGGTCCAATGATTGAGTGTAGTCTGAGCCCAGGAGTGTGAAGGTGAACGGAAAGGCTCCGGAGCAACGAACCGCCATTGCTATCTCTGCCTGGCCGGTTCCCCTCTCTCCACTGGGGCTGAGTCACTGGCTTGCTGGTGCTCTGCCATGTCGTCCCTAGGAGGGATGCGTCACTTGAGTGGGTTGAGTCACTGACGTGATCTTCCTGTCTGGGTTGGAGCCCCCCCCCCCCCTCCCCCCTTGGGTTGCTGTCTCTGCAGCTTCTCTTCTGCCATAACTTGTTGCCTCATAAGACTAAATAAAGTCATTATTTAGTAAAGTAGTGCTCACCAGAACAGTGTCCCACAGTGTTAGAATGAATGCGTAATAATTATTAGTAATCTAGTTAACACTGGTAATGTTGTCTGTTTCGTTTAGGGACCCGCGGGAGAAAACTCATTAACTCCAAAAACAGTGGAAAGATTTTTGATGTGCAAAATTGTTCAAATGTTAACAGTTTGACCGGTTTTAAGTAAATGAAAGACGATGAAAACGTCGAAACATATTTCTGATAAGACTTCGGGTGGTTTTGGGTGTATTATTTTATGTGGTTGAAATACTGTCTGCCCGCTTAACAGTGTCAAAAGATAACACATTACACGCACATTCACATTTTCTAAAGAAATCATATTTCTCCACTCCTGTTCCAGAGACAAAATTAACATTTGTTGTATAATTTAACTGAAAGAAATGTAAAATTGTGCAGGAATTTATATTATATTACGTTACAGGTGAGAGAATATAGGCCTACGCTCAGTGTCCACAGTTACTATTCCATTTAACCCATATGAATTTAAATGAGGAAAAGTCTGTTTATTCACGGTTAGTGGGATACTCATGAGTGGGATATCAAAGGTGCATGTAAACAGCCTATCCTGAGTAAGACCTTAAGCGGGATATGAGCTACTATCCGGGATACTGTGTGCATGGTCAGTGACGCAGTAGGCTGAGAATAGGGCCCTTGCAGTGAAGCAGTAGGTTGAGAATATGGCCCTTACAGTGAAGCAGTAGGTTGAGAACAGGGCCCTTGCAGTGAAGCAGTAGGCTGAGAACAGGGCCCTTGCAGTGAAGCAGTAGGTTGAGAATAGGGCCCTTACAGTGAAGCAGTAGGTTGAGAACAGGGCCCTTGCAGTGAAGCAGTAGGTTGAGAATAGGGCCCTTACAGTGAAGCAGTAGGTTGAGAATAGGGCCCTTACAGTGAAGCAGTAGGCTGAGAACAGGGCCCTTGCAGTGAAGCAGTAGGTTGAGAATAGGGCCCTTACAGTGAAGCAGTAGGTTGAGAATAGGGCCCTTACAGTGAAGCAGTAGGTTGAGAATAGGGCCCTTACAGTGAAGCAGTAGGTTGAGAATAGGGCAGGTGGGAAGGTGAACGGAAAGGCTCTGGAGCAACGAACCGCCCTTGCTGTCTCTGCCTGGCCGGTTCCTCTCTTTCCACTGGGATTCTCTGTCTCTGACCCTATTACAGGGGCTGAGTCACTGGCTTACTTGTGCTCTGCCATGCTGTCCCTAGGAGGGGTGCGTCAGTTGAGTGGGTTGATCTTCCTGTCTGGGTTGGCGCCCCCCTTTGGGTTGTGTCGTGGCGGAGATCTTTGTGGGCTATACTCGGCCTTGTCTCAGGATGGCAAGTTGGTGGTTGAAGATATCCCTCTAGTGGTGCAGGGGCTGTGCTTTGGCAAAGTGGGTGGGGTTATATCCTGCCTGTTTGGCCCTGTCCGGGGGTATCATCGGATGGGGCCACAGTAACTCCTGACCCCTCCTGTCTCGTGGCGGAGATCTTTGTGGGCTATACTCGGCCTTGTCTCAGGATGGCAAGTTGGTGGTTGAAGATATCCCTCTAGTGGTGTGGGGGCTGTGCTTTGGCAAAGTGGGTGGGGTTATATCCTGCCTGTTTGGCCCTGTCCGGGGGTATCTTCGGATGGGGCCACAGTGACTCCTGACCCCTCCTGTCTCAGCCTCCAGTATTTATGCTGCAGTAGTTTATGTGTCGGGGGGCTAGGGTCAGTCTGTTATATCTGGAGTACTTCTCCTGTCTTATCCGGTGTCCTATGTGAATTTAAGTATGCTCTCTCTAATTCTCTCTTTCTCTCTTTCTTTCTTTCTCTCTCCCGGAGGACCTGAGCCCTAGCACCATGCCTCAGGACTACCTGGCATGATGACTCCTTGCTGTCCCCAGTCCACCTGGCCGTGCTGCTGCTCCAGTTTCAACTGTCCCAGACCTGCTGTTTTCAACTCTCTAGAGACAGCAGGAGCGGTAGAGATACTCTCAATGATCGGCTATGAAAAGCCAACTGACATTTACTCCTGAGGTGCTGACCTGTTGCACCCTCGACAACTACTGTGATTATTATTATTTGACCATGATGGTCATTTATGAACATTTGAATATCTTGACCATGTTTTGTTATAATCTCCACCCGGCACATCCAGAAGAGGACTGGCCACCCCTCATAGCCTGGTTCCTCTCTATGTTTCTTCCTAGGTTTTGGCCTTTCTAGGGAGTTTTTCCTAGCCACCGTGCTTCTACACCTGCATTGCTTGCTGTTTGGGGTTTTAGGCTGGGTTTATGTAGAGCACTTTGAAATATCAGCTGATGTAAGAAGGGCTATATAAACACATTTTATTTGGTTGAGAACAAGGCCCTTACAGGTACGCAGTAAGGCTGAGTACAAGGCCCTTACAGTGAAGCAGTAGACTGAGAATAGGGCCCTTGCAGTGAAGCAGTAGGTTGAGAATAGGGCCCTTACAGTGACGCAGTAGGTTAAGAATAGGGCCCTTACAGTGAAGCAGTAGGTTGAGAACAGGGTCCTTACAGCGACGCAGTAGGTTGAGAAATGGGCCCTTGCAGTGAAGCAGTAGGCTGAGAACAGGGCCCTTGCAGTTACACAGTAGATTGAGAACAGGACTCCTATAGTGAAGCAGTAGGTTGCTAACAGGGCCCTTTCACTCAGTATGTTGAGAACTAGGCCCTTGCAGTGAAGCAGTAGGTTGAGAACCCCTTACAGTGATGCAGTAGGTTGAGAACTCCTTACAGTGATGCAGTAGGTTGAGAACTCCTTACAGTGATGCAGTAGGTTGAGAACACCTTACAGTGATGCAGTAGGTTGAGAACTCCTTACAGTGATGCAGTAGGTTGAGAACTCCTTACAGTGATGCAGTAGGTTGAGAACTCCTTACAGTGATGCAGTAGGTTGAGAACTCCTTACAGTGATGCAGTAGGTTGAGAACTCCTTACAGTGATGCAGTAGGTTGAAACTCCTTACAGTGATGCAGTAGGTTGAGAACCCCTTACAGTGATGCAGTAGGTTGAGAACTCCTTACAGTGATGCAGTAGGTTGAAAACACCTTACAGTGATGCAGTAGGTTGAAAACCCATTGCTGTGAAGTTGAGAACAGGCCTGGTTATTTCACTGAAATGTTCAAAATAACTTCAATAGCTGAATTGCAAAACAAGCATGTATGCATTGTGAAAGAACAGAACATGTTTTAATATATTTTGTTCCTGCCATGAAAGGGCATGAACATGTGGATGTTTTCTTTTTAATTGCTATGTCAGGGCGATTGCAGGCCAGAATATTTTTGATATCTCAGATTGTTTTGGAAATTTTCTACACATAAACTTAATTGGGAGGAAGATCATGATGAAAGTGTCCCTTTCAGTCTCGTTTTAGACCTGTACATGCCTTCTGTAAGACCCTATGTCCTGTGAACCAGACCTGTACATGCCTTCTGTAAGACCCTATGACCTGTGAACCAGACCTGTACATGCCTTCTGTAAGACCCTATGACCTGTGAACCAGACCTGTACATGCCTTCTGTAAGACCCTATGACCTGTGAACCAGACCTATACATGCCTTCTGTAAGACCCTTTGACCTGTGAACCAGACGATACATGCCTTCTGTAAGACCCTATGACCTGTGAACCAGACCTGTACATGCCTTCTGTAAGACCCTATGACCTGTGAACCAGACAATACATGCCTTCTGTAAGACCCTATGACCTGTGAACCAGACCTGTACATGCCTTCTGTAAGACCCTATGACCTGTGAACCAGACCTGTACATGCCTTCTGTAAGACCCTATGACCTGTGAACCAGACCTGTACATGCCTTCTGTAAGACCCTATGACCTGTGAACCAGACCTATACATGCCTTCTGTAAGACCCTATGACCTGTGAACCAGACCTGTACATGCCTTCTGTAAGACCCTATGACCTGTGAACCAGACCTGTACATGTCTTCTGTAAGACCCTATGACCTGTGAACCAGACCTGTACATGCCTTCTGTAAGACCCTATGACCTGTGAACCAGACCTATACATGCCTTCTGTAAGACCCTATGACCTGTGAACCAGACCTGTACATGCCTTCTGTAAGACCCTATGACCTGTGAACCAGACCTGTACATGCCTTCTGTAAGACCCTATGACCTGTGAACCAGACCTGTACATGCCTTCTGTAAGACCCTATGACCTGTGAACCAGACCTGTACATGCCTTCTGTAAGACTCAATGACCTGTGTACCAGACCTGTACATGCCTTCTGTAAGACCCTGTGACCTGTGAACCAGACCTGTACATGCCTTCTGTAAGACCCTATGACCTGTGAACCAGACCTATACATGCCTTCTGTAAGACCCTATGACCTGTGAACCAGACCTGTACATGCCTTCTGTAAGACCCTATGACCTGTGAACCAGACGATACATGCCTTCTGTAAGACCCTGTGACCTGTGAACCAGACCTGTACATGCCTTCTGTAAGACCCTATGACCTGTGAACCAGACCTGTACATGCCTTCTGTAAGACCCTATGACCTGTGAACCAGACCTGTACATGCCTTCTGTAAGACCCTGTGACCTGTGAACCAGACCTGTACATGCCTTCTGTAAGACCCTATGACCTGTGAACCAGACCTGTACATGCCTTCTGTAAGACTCAATTACCTGTGTACCAGACCTGTACATGCCTTCTGTAAGACCCTATGACCTGTGAACCAGACCTGTACATGCCTTCTGTAAGACCCTATGACCTGTGAACCAGACCTGTACATGCCTTCTGTAAGACCCTATGACCTGTGAACCAGACCTATACATGCCTTCTGTAAGACCCTATGACCTGTGAACCAGACCTGTACATGCCTTCTGTAAGACCCTATGACCTGTGAACCAGACCTGTACATGCCTTCTGTAAGACCCTATGACCTGTGAACCAGACGATACATGCCTTCTGTAAGACCCTGTGACCTGTGAACCAGACCTATACATGCCTTCTGTAAGACCCTATGACCTGTGAACCAGACCTGTACATGCCTTCTGTAAGACCCTATGACCTGTGAACCAGACCTGTACATGCCTTCTGTAAGACCCTATGACCTGTGAACCAGACCTGTACATGCCTTCTGTAAGACCCTATGACCTGTGAACCAGACCTGTACATGCCTTCTGTAAGACCCTATGACCTGTGAACCAGACCTGTACATGCCTTCTGTAAGACCCTATGACCTGTGAACCAGACCTGTACATGTCTTCTGTAAGACCCTATGACCTGTGAACCAGACCTGTACATGCCTTCTGTAAGACCCTATGACCTGTGAACCAGACCTGTACATGCCTTCTGTAAGACCCTATGACCTGTGAACCAGACCTGTACATGCCTTCTGTAAGACCCTATGACCTGTGAACCAGACCTGTACATGCCTTCTGTTAGACCCTATGACCTGTGAACCAGACCTGTACTTGCCTTCTGTAAGACCCTATGACCTGTGAACCAGACGTGTACATGCCTTCTGTAAGACTCTATGACCTGTGAACCAGACCTGTACATGCCTTCTGTAAGACCCTATGACCTGTGAACCAGACGATACATGCCTTCTGTAAGACCCTATGACCTGTGAACCAGACCTGTACATGCCTTCTGTAAGACCCTGTGACCTGTGAACCAGACCTGTACATGCCTTCTGTAAGACCCTATGACCTGTGAACCAGACCTGTACATGCCTTCTGTAAGACCCTATGACCTGTGAACCAGACCTGTACATGCCTTCTGTAAGACCCTATGACCTGTGAACCAGACCTGTACATGCCTTCTGTAAGACCCTATGACCTGTGAACCAGACCTGTACATGCCTTCTGTAAGACCCTATGACCTGTGAACCAGACCTGTACATGCCTTCTGTAAGACCCTATGACCTGTGAACCAGACCTATACATTCCTTCTGTAAGACCCTATGACCTGTGAACCAGACCTATACATGCCTTCTGTAAGACCCTATGACCTGTGAACCAGACCTGTACATGCCTTCTGTAAGACCCTATGACCTGTGAACCAGACCTGTACATGCCTTCTGTAAGACCCTATGACCTGTGAACCAGACCTGTACATGCCTTCTGTAAGACCCTATGACCTGTGAACCAGACCTGTACATGCCTTCTGTAAGACCCTATGACCTGTGAACCAGACCTGTACATGCCTTCTGTAAGACCCTATGACCTGTGAACCAGACCTGTACATGCCTTCTGTAAGACCCTATGACCTGTGAACCAGACCTATACATTCCTTCTGTAAGACCCTATGACCTGTGAACCAGACCTATACATGCCTTCTGTAAGACCCTATGACCTGTGAACCAGACCTGTACATGCCTTCTGTAAGACCCTATGACCTGTGAACCAGACCTGTACATGCCTTCTGTAAGACCCTATGACCTGTGAACCAGACCTATACATGCCTTCTGTAAGACCCTATGACCTGTGAACCAGACCTGTACATGCCTTCTGTAAGACCCTATGACCTGTGAACCAGACCTATACATGCCTTCTGTAAGACCCTATGACCTGTGAACCAGACGATACATGCCTTCTGTAAGACCCTATGACCTGTGAACCAGAACTGTACATGCCTTCTGTAAGACCCTGTGATCTGTGAACCAGACCTATACATGCCTTCTGTAAGACCCTATGACCTGTGAACCAGGCGATACATGCCTTCTGTAAGACCCTATGACCTGTGAACCAGACCTGTACATGCCTTCTGTAAGACCCTATGACCTGTGAACCAGACCTGTACATGCCTTCTGTAAGACTCAATGACCTGTGTACCAGACCTGTACATGCCTTCTGTAAGACCCTGTGACCTGTGAACCAGACCTGTACATGCCTTCTGTAAGACCCTATGACCTGTGAACCAGACCTATACATGCCTTCTGTAAGACCCTATGACCTGTGAACCAGACCTGTACATGCCTTCTGTAAGACCCTATGACCTGTGAACCAGACGATACATGCCTTCTGTAAGACCCTGTGACCTGTGAACCAGACCTGTACATGCCTTCTGTAAGACCCTATGACCTGTGAACCAGACCTGTACATGCCTTCTGTAAGACCCTATGACCTGTGAACCAGACCTGTACATGCCTTCTGTAAGACCCTGTGACCTGTGAACCAGACCTGTACATGCCTTCTGTAAGACCCTATGACCTGTGAACCAGACCTGTACATGCCTTCTGTAAGACTCAATTACCTGTGTACCAGACCTGTACATGCCTTCTGTAAGACCCTATGACCTGTGAACCAGACCTGTACATGCCTTCTGTAAGACCCTATGACCTGTGAACCAGACCTGTACATGCCTTCTGTAAGACCCTATGACCTGTGAACCAGACCTATACATGCCTTCTGTAAGACCCTATGACCTGTGAACCAGACCTGTACATGCCTTCTGTAAGACCCTATGACCTGTGAACCAGACCTGTACATGCCTTCTGTAAGACCCTATGACCTGTGAACCAGACGATACATGCCTTCTGTAAGACCCTGTGACCTGTGAACCAGACCTATACATGCCTTCTGTAAGACCCTATGACCTGTGAACCAGACCTGTACATGCCTTCTGTAAGACCCTATGACCTGTGAACCAGACCTGTACATGCCTTCTGTAAGACCCTATGACCTGTGAACCAGACCTGTACATGCCTTCTGTAAGACCCTATGACCTGTGAACCAGACCTGTACATGCCTTCTGTAAGACCCTATGACCTGTGAACCAGACCTGTACATGCCTTCTGTAAGACCCTATGACCTGTGAACCAGACCTGTACATGTCTTCTGTAAGACCCTATGACCTGTGAACCAGACCTGTACATGCCTTCTGTAAGACCCTATGACCTGTGAACCAGACCTGTACATGCCTTCTGTAAGACCCTATGACCTGTGAACCAGACCTGTACATGCCTTCTGTAAGACCCTATGACCTGTGAACCAGACCTGTACATGCCTTCTGTTAGACCCTATGACCTGTGAACCAGACCTGTACTTGCCTTCTGTAAGACCCTATGACCTGTGAACCAGACGTGTACATGCCTTCTGTAAGACTCTATGACCTGTGAACCAGACCTGTACATGCCTTCTGTAAGACCCTATGACCTGTGAACCAGACGATACATGCCTTCTGTAAGACCCTATGACCTGTGAACCAGACCTGTACATGCCTTCTGTAAGACCCTGTGACCTGTGAACCAGACCTGTACATGCCTTCTGTAAGACCCTATGACCTGTGAACCAGACCTGTACATGCCTTCTGTAAGACCCTATGACCTGTGAACCAGACCTGTACATGCCTTCTGTAAGACCCTATGACCTGTGAACCAGACCTGTACATGCCTTCTGTAAGACCCTATGACCTGTGAACCAGACCTGTACATGCCTTCTGTAAGACCCTATGACCTGTGAACCAGACCTGTACATGCCTTCTGTAAGACCCTATGACCTGTGAACCAGACCTGTACATGCCTTCTGTAAGACCCTATGACCTGTGAACCAGACCTATACATTCCTTCTGTAAGACCCTATGACCTGTGAACCAGACCTATACATGCCTTCTGTAAGACCCTATGACCTGTGAACCAGACCTGTACATGCCTTCTGTAAGACCCTATGACCTGTGAACCAGACCTGTACATGCCTTCTGTAAGACCCTATGACCTGTGAACCAGACCTATACATGCCTTCTGTAAGACCCTATGACCTGTGAACCAGACCTGTACATGCCTTCTGTAAGACCCTATGACCTGTGAACCAGACCTATACATGCCTTCTGTAAGACCCTATGACCTGTGAACCAGACGATACATGCCTTCTGTAAGACCCTATGACCTGTGAACCAGAACTGTACATGCCTTCTGTAAGACCCTGTGATCTGTGAACCAGACCTATACATGCCTTCTGTAAGACCCTATGACCTGTGAACCAGACGATACATGCCTTCTGTAAGACCCTATGACCTGTGAACCAGACCTATACATGCCTTCTGTAAGACCCTGTGACCTGTGAACCAGACCTGTACATGCCTTCTGTAAGACCCTATGACCTGTGAACCAGATGATACATGCCTTCTGTAAGACCCTATGACCTGTAAACCAGACCTGTACATGCCTTCTGTAAGACCCTATGACCTGTGAACCAGACGATACATGCCTTCTGTAAGACCCTATGACCTGTGAACCAGACGATACATGCCTTCTGTAAGACCCTATGACCTGTGAACCAGACGATACATGCCTTCTGTAAGACCCTATGACCTGTGAACCAGACCTATACATGCCTTCTGTAAGACCCTATGACCTGTGAACCAGACCTGTACATGCCTTCTGTAAGACCCTATGACCTGTGAACAAGACCTGTACATGCCTTCTGTAAGACTCAATGACCTGTGTACCAGACCTGTATATGCCTTCTGTAAGACCCTATGACCTGTGAACCAGACCTGTACATGCCTTCTGTAAGACCCTATGACCTGTGAACCAGACGATACATGCCTTCTGTAAGACCCTATGACCTGTGAACCAGACGATACATGCCTTCTGTAAGACCCTATGACCTGTGAACCAGACCTGTACATGCCTTCTGTAAGACCCTATAACCTGTGAAGCAGACGATACATGCCTTCTGTAAGACCCTGTGACCTGTGAACCAGACCTATACATGCCTTCTGTAAGACCCTGTGACCTGTGAACCAGACCTATACATGCCTTCTGTAAGACCCTGTGACCTGTGAACCAGACCTGTACATGCCTTCTGTAAGACCCTATGACCTGTGAACCAGACCTATACATGCCTTCTGTAAGACCCTTTGACCTGTGAACCAGACGATACATGCCTTCTGTAAGACCCTATGACCTGTGAACCAGACCTATACATGCCTTCTGTAAGACCCTATGACCTGTGAACCAGACGATACATGCCTTCTGTAAGACCCTATGACCTGTGAACCAGACGATACATGCCTTCTGTAAGACCCTATGACCTGTGAACCAGACCTGTACATGCCTTCTGTAAGACCCTATGACCTGTGAACCAGACCTGTACATGCCTTCTGTAAGACCCTATGACCTGTGAACCAGACCTATACATGCCTTCTGTAAGACCCTATGACCTGTGAACCAGATCTATACATGCCTTCTGTAAGACCCTATGACCTGTGAACCAGACCTGTACATGCCTTCTGTAAGACCCTATGACCTGTGAACCAGACCTATACATGCCTTCTGTAAGACCCTATGACCTGTGAACCAGACCTGTACATGCCTTCTGTAAGACCCTATGACCTGTGAACCAGACGATACATGCCTTCTGTAAGACCCTATGACCTCTGAACCAGACGATACATGCCTTCTGTAAGACCCTATGACCTGTGAACCAGACCTGTACATGCCTTCTGTAAGACTCAATGACCTGTGAACCAGACGATACATGCCTTCTGTAAGACCCTATGACCTGTGAACCAGACGATACATGCCTTCTGTAAGACCCTATGACCTGTGAACCAGACGATACATGCCTTCTGTAAGACCCTATGACCTGTGAACCAGACGATACATGCCTTCTGTAAGACCCTATGACCTGTGAACCAGACGATACATGCCTTCTGTAAGACCCTGTGACCTGTGAACCAGACCTATACATGCCTTCTGTAGGACCCTATGACCTGTGAACCAGACCTGTACATGCCTTCTGTAAGACCCTATGACCTGTGAACCAGACCTATACATGCCTTCTGTAAGACCCTATGACCTGTGAACCAGACCTATACATGCCTTCTGTAAGACCCTATGACCTGTGAACCAGACCTGTACATGCCTTCTGTAAGACCCTATGACCTGTGAACCAGACCTGTACATGCCTTCTGTAAGACCCTATGACCTGTGAACCAGACGATACATGCCTTCTGTAAGACCCTATGACCTGTGAACCAGACCTATACATGCCTTCTGTAAGACCCTATGACCTGTGAACCAGACCTGTACATGCCTTCTGTAAGACCCTATGACCTGTGAACCAGACCTATACATTCCTTCTGTAAGACCCTATGACCTGTGAACCAGACCTATACATGTCTTCTGTAAGACCCTATGACCTGTGAACCAGACCTATACATGCCTTCTGTAAGACCCTATGACCTGTGAACCAGACCTGTACATGTCTTCTGTAAGACCCTATGACCTGTGAACCAGATGTGAAAAGTAGATATAATTTCTTCCTGATATGGGTACTCCTATATATACAGTGCCTTGCGAAAGTATTCGGCCCCCTTGAACTTTGAGACCTTTTGCCAAATTTCAGGCTTCAAACATAAAGATATAAAACTGTATTTTTTTGTGAAGAATCAACAACGAGTGGGACACAATCATGAAGTGGAACGACATTTATTGGATATTTCAAACTTTTTTAACAAATAAAAAACTGAAAAATTGGGCGTGCAAAATTATTCAGACCCTTTACTTTCAGTGCAGCAAACTCTCTCCAGAAGTTCAGTGAGGATCTCTGAATGATCCAATGTTGACCTAAATGACTAATGATGATAAATACAATCCACCTGTGTGTAATCAAGTCTGCCGATGAAAAACATCCCCACAGATTGATGCTGACACCAACATGCTTCACTGTGGGGATGGTGTTCTCGGGGTGATGAGAGGTGTTGGGTTTGCGCCAGACATAGCGTTTTCCTTGATGGCCATAAAGCTCATGTTTAGTCTCATCTGACCAGAGTACCTTCTTCCATATGTTCGGGGAGTCTCCCACAGGCCTTTTGGCGAACACCAAACGTGTTTGCTTATTTTTTTCTTTAAGCAATGGCTTTTTTTCTGGCCACTCTTCCGTAACGCCCAGCTCTGTGGAGTGTACTGCTTAAAGTGGTCCAATGGACAGATATTCCAATCTCCGCTGTTGAGCTTTGCAGCTCCTTCAGGGTTATCTTTGCTCTCTTTGTTGCCTCTCCCTCCTCCGTTTTGGTGGGCGGCCCTCTTTTCTTTCCATTTTTTAAACAATGGATTTATCGGTGCTCCGTGGAATATTAAAGTTTATTATATTTTATAACCCAACCCTGATCTGTACTTCTCCACAACTTTGTCCCTGACCTGTTTGGACCTGCTTGGTCTTCATGGTGCCACTTGTTTGGTGTTGCAGACTCTGGGGCCTTTCAGAACAGGTGTATATATACTGAGATCATGTGACAGATCATGTGCTACTTAGATTGCACACAGGTGAACTTTTATTTAACTAATTATGTGACTTCTGGAGGTAATTGGTTGCACCAAATCTTATTTAGGGGCTTCATGGCAAAGGGGGGTGAGTTTATATGCACTCACCACTTTTCTGTTTTTAATTTTGTTTTGTTTTTTGAAACACATTTTTTTTTTTCATATTACTTCACCAATTTGGACTATTTTGTGTATGTCCATTAAATGAAATCCAAATAAAAATCAATTTCATTTACAGGTTGTAATGCAACAAAATAGGAAAAATGCCAAGGGAGTGAATACATTCAGAAGGCACTGCACAAAAAGCTTATTTCTCTTAAATGTTGTGCACACATTTGTTTACATCCCTGTTAGTGAGCATTTTTTCCTTTTCCAAGATAATCCATCCACCTGACAGGTGTGGTATAGCAAGAAGCTGATTAAACAGCATCATCATTACACAGGTGCACCTTGTGCTGGGGACAATGAAAGGCCACTCTAAAATGTGCAGTTTTGTCACACACAACACAATGCCACAGATGTCTCATGTTTTGAGGGAGCGTGCAATTGGCATGCTGACTGAAATAATGTCCACCAGAGCTGTTGTCAGAGAATTTTATGTTAATTTCTCTACCGTAAGCCACCTCCAACATCATTTTTGAGAATCTGGCAGTACTTCCAACCGACCTCACAAACACAGACCACGTGTAACCACGCCAACCCAGGACCACCACATCCGGCTTCTTCATCTGCAGCATCATCTGAGACCAGCCACCCGGAAAACTGATGAAAACTGCTCCCCTGCCCAGTAATGAGAAATCCATAGATTAGGGCCTAATGAATGTATTTCAATTGACTGATTACCTTAAATGAACTGTAACTTAGTAAAATCGTTGAAAATTGTTGCATGTTGCGTTTATATTTTTCTTCAGCATGTATCTCTGTGAGAAAAGCATTTTGGTAAATTGCCAATATGGAAAATGAAACAACACTTTTTTTGAATGGATCCTTTCAACCAATCACCACCTCAACAGCGATAGGGGTCGTTGGCTTTCATTTGAATGATAGCTTAACCCTCAAATTCATAAATGTGAGACTAAAGATATTTATGAGAGGAGCGCAGGATTTGTTTTCTAGTCTGAAAATAACAAGCTGACGTTATTTATTACAGTTTGGCGCTTATGACATGTAATATGTTCTGACCATCAAAGGGAAATTAGCGTAATATAAATGAAATATTATTTGACAAATGAGCTGAATACAACAGGTGTAGACTTTACCATCAAATGCTTACTTACATGCACTAAACAAACAATGCAGTTTTAAGAAAGTAGAGTTAAATAAACTAAAGTTTAAAAATGGTTACAATAAAATAACATTAATGAGGTTATATACAGGGGGTACCGGTACAAAGTCAATATGAGGGGTACAGGTTAGTCAAGGTCATTGAGGTAATATTCACATGTACAGTTGAAGTCGGAAGTATACATACACCTCAGCCAAATACATTTAAACTCAGTTTTTCACAATTCCTGACATTTAATCCTAGTAAAAATTCCCTGTCCTAGGTCAGTTAGGATCACCACTTTATTTTAAGAATGTGAAATGTCAGAATAATAGTAGAGAGAATTATTTAATTCAGCTTTTATTTCTTTCATCACATTCACAGTGGGTCAGAAGTTTACATACACTCAATCAGTATTTGGTAGCATTGCCTTTAAATACTTTAACTTGGGCCAAACATCTCGATTTCTTTTGATTTTTCCATGATGTCAAGCAAAGAGGCATTGAGTTTCAAGGTAGGCCTTGAAATACATCCACAGGTACACCTCCAATCAACTCAAATGATGTCAACTAGCCTATCAGAAGCTTCTAAAGCCATGACATCATTTTATAGAATTTTCCAAGCTGTTTAAAGGCACAGTCAACTTGATGTATGTAAACTTCTGACCCACTGGAATTGTGATAAAGGGAATTCTAAGTGAAATAATCTGTAAACAATTGTTGGAAAAATGACTTGTGTCATGTCCTAACCAATTTGCCAAAACTATAGTTTGTTAACAAGAAATTTGTGGAGTGGTTGCAAATTCAGCAGTTTTATAGCTTGGGGGTAGAATCTGTTAAAAAGCCTTTTGGACCTGTTCTTGGCACTCCGGTACCACTTGCCGTGCAGTAGCAGAGAGAACAGTCTATGACTAGACTTGGTGCTCCGGTACCACTTGCCGTGCGGTAGCAGAGAGAACAGTCTATGACTAGACTTGGTGCTCCGGTACCACTTGCCGTGCGGTAGCAGAGAGAACAGTCTATGACTAGACTTGGTGCTCCGGTACCGCTTGCCGTGCGGTAGCAGAGAGAACAGTCTATGACTAGACTTGGAGCTCCGGTACCACTTGCCGTGCGGTAGCAGAGAGAACAGTCTATGACTAGACTTGGTGCTCCGGTACCGCTTGCCGTGCGGTAGCAGAGAGGACAGTCTATGACTAGACTTGGTGCTCCGGTACCACTTGCCGTGCGGTAGCAGAGAGAACAGTCTATGATTAGGGTGGCTAAAATAGTTCACAATGTCAAAATAATTTAACGTTTCCATTTAGGATGATACTAAATTAATCACAATCACAGATGAAGTTCCTGAGAATTACCAGAACAATCTGAGATACTAAATGTATTTTCCGCCTACGCAGTTATGGAATCGCCCATAGGGATTGTGATTGGTATGGCAATCTATTTGAGAGTATGTGTGAGGTAGACCTAGAGAGTGAGATTGTTGGAGACAGTACAGAGAGAGGTGAGAGAGCGAGAGAGCGCTAGAGAGAGAGAGAGCGAGAGAGAGAGACATGCAGGGAGTGGGAGCAGACTCTTGATAATGATTCAGCACTGCCCCCCCACACAAGCATGCACAAGCACGTACAGTACGCAGGGAGGAGATGAGTGGACCATCACTTTGGAGAGAGAAAGAGAGAGAGAGAGAGAGAGACAGAGAGAGAGACAGAGAGAGAGAGAGAGAGACAGAGATCGAGAGTGTGGGTGGGTGGTGAGAAACAGCCTTGTCACAGCCTCTCAGAGTTACCATGCCATTGGAGAGACATTCTAGAACACAGAGAACCAGCACTCCAGTTCCATTCGGTTCACAGAGTTCTGTGAAACTCCATATTAGGATGTGCGACACTGTTTCATTCCTTTGAAACACACATGCTATAAATGATTGAAAATAGGGATCGTATTACAGTGTGTTATTGTTACAAGTTGACCTAGAAACAGCTCTGCACGAGGAGCTAAAGTTATCTAACAACACAGGCAAATATATACTGTTGTTACCTGTAGCTTTTCCTAGAGTAGGTCAGGTTTGCATGGCCTCATATTCAAATATCAACTATAGCCCTGTTGAATACACATCAAACAAGCAGGCAGTGGAAATTATGCAAAAGATAGAGAGAGAGAGTGGTTTGTGTAACATCAAAAGGTGATTGTGTGTCGTTGGCACAATCAAGGTTTTTTTTTTCAGCACGCGGTCGGTTGAAGTGTGTTATCATCTGTATCTCAAGACCACCATCAAATATCCCTCCAGCTCCATAGGTCTGGGCCTGCATTCACAAAGGGTCTCAGAGTAGGAGTGCTGATCCAAGATCAGGTTCCCCCCCCCCCCCCTCCCCTCTCTCCATTCATTATAATCTGCAAAACTGATCAGCATTCCTACTTTGAGACGATAGGCCTACATATGGGCCCTAATGTTCCTGTTAACCCCG